>NC_061122.1:164565684-164623954 GCF_002878395.1 Capsicum annuum
CTAGGAGTTTTCCTCTAAACCTGAGAGAAAAGAAGGTTCTACGTATAATTAAATTAAAAGTGTAAAGGGTCTTAGAAATATTGTTTGAACTTTTTACCCTTTATTAGAAGTCTCTACTTTAGACAAAATCGTCTTTTCCCTATTTTTCTAATATTTAAGAGTTATAAATTAATTAAATATTTTATAGTAAAACTTTTCCTTATTAGAAGTCATCAAAATTAATGACAACTAATATCTTTTTCATTAGTTTAAGAATTATAAATCAACTAAAATTGATTTTAAGAAGATTTAAAAAATTTAGAAATAAATATGAAAGCGTTAGAATAAGTAAAATATAACAAATACCAAATTTTTTAAAGTTTTAAGTAATCAAAGATTTTGTAAGAATTTAACGTTAAAAATAAGAAGAGATTTTAAATATAGAAAAAAGAAGAAATAATCATACTACAAATATGGTTCAACTCGATGCGTCTCTCTTAGCCTCTAGCAGCAAAGAAAATAGGTATTACATGACAAATATAAAAGTGACGATCTATTAACCACTTGAAACTTCTAGTGGTAAAATATATATGTGCTTACAATAAAATATATGTTATGTTTATATTATTTTATTAAAGTGTGAAGGATCTTTGAGAAGTGATTTAAACTTTTTGTACTTCATTAAAAATCTTTGCAATAGACAAAATCATCTAATTTTAAATAATCAATTGTTACACGTGCGAGGCACGTGCAGTTAAAATAGTTATATTAAAAGTCTGAAGGGTCTTGTAAATGTTGTTTGAACTTTCTGTCATCCATTAAAAGATTTCTCTTTAGACAAAATCGTCTATTCACTTATTAACTCGTTATATTTAATTTATATATTTAAATTAAGAAGTCCTAAAATATATGATAAAGGAAAAATATATAGTAAGAGGAAAACTAACAATTAAAGAGTCGTTAAACATATTTAAGGATACTAGTTTGATTTCACGTGCTTCGCACGTGTAACGTTTGATTATTTAAAATTAAATAATTTTATCTATCGTGGAAATTTTTAATGAAGTATAAAAGTTTAACAAATACATCATGCTCTCTTTCCGCAATGAATACAACTTTTCATACATAATAAAATAATGTCTAAAATCATAAACAAATAAAAGATCATAATCTATCCAACCTTAATATTGCAGGGACACTAATTCTGTTTTTTACTCTACAAGATTAAGTTTATATATAAAAAAAACATGATCATTTATTTTTATAAACGTAAAAAGATATACTAAAATTTTAAAAACTTACCTCAAATCACAAGTAAATTTTTCTCTTCAATCATTGATAGCATTAATATTTAAAAAGAAAAAATAAATATTGTCCACCAAGAATTAGAGTTGTCAAAATTTGCTGGCCCAACCCAACCCAACCCAACCCCAGCAGGCTAGAGAATTAAATAGGCCAGGACGGGCTAGCCCTTTTAACTAAAGGGCCTTTAAAATAGTGGCCCAACCCAGCCCTAAGCGGGCTGCGGGTTGGGGCGGATTGGCCCTTCAGAAAAAATAAAAGCAACCCGAAACATGAAAAATGAAAATATTGTAAGTACTAGACTATCACCAACTTTTATGGTTTCACTTTAATATGTCTTCTACTAGTTTCTAGCATGTTATAGGCATCTTACTAATAAAGGGTTGTTAGGTTGGGAAAGAGTTGTCTTGGGATAATTAATCCCAAAATTAGTTATTCCATTATGTATACGGACAATTTATCTTATTACTATGGTGTAAATGGTGCAATAAATAATGTCGGTACTAACTAATATCTCATACCAAACATGGAATAAAATAGTCCGAGATAATAGTCCTTCATTTTATCTCATACTATTTATCCCTCATACCTCACACCAACAATCCCTTAGTTGTAATTAGCTTATGACATTTACTGTAATAAGCGAAGAAGTGATGATTAACTACAAATTCCATAGAAAAATTCTAATATGGTTAAGATAATAAATATAGATATACACAAAGTATTTACATAAAAGAAGCAAGATTATAACAGAAGAGAGCCTAAATTTAAAGAACAGAATATTGCATTAAGAAAAGGCAACAACTACTAAACCATCAAGAGTAAAAGCAACTTTTGAAGATCACAACTAAAAGCAGCTTACCAGCCATTTTAAACACATACAAAGAACTTTCAAAAAATTAGTATCAACCAAACAATGGATAAAAAAATAAGTAGCTAGTTTGAAAAGATTGACAAAATTCTAATTCTTAATAAATAAATGACCAGCTTAACAATATTAATAATTAGTTTTAATGTCCCAGCCCATGGGCCGGCCTCTGAGGCTGACGGGTTAGGATTCTGAGGCCAACGAGCCAAGTAAGGCTGGGCTTATAAGCCTCATTTATAAATGGCGAAAAAATTTAGCCCAACCCCACTTAATTAAAGGGTTGGATTGGGCCGACCTCACGGGTCAAGCCCATATTGACAACTCTACCAAGAATACATGATAATTTTATTATTATAAACTTCAAAAATATATTAAAATTTTAGAAAATTTATATCAAATCACAAGCAAATTTATTCTTTAATCATATAGATACTATTAAGATTGTAGGTCAAAAACATACTAAAAATTTTGAAAACTTACATCAAAACACAAGCAAATTTGTCCCTTCAATCATAAGATATATCAAGATTTCACAAAAGAAACTTCTCGATGAGCAATTGTCTATCCAGAAAACTTCATGAACATACTAAAATTTTAGAAAACTTGCATCAACTTTTCGGTTAACAATCTTCTATCAATAATAAATGATAAATTATTTATTGTAAACTCAAGAACATACTAAAATTTTAAAAGACTTACCTCAATCCACAAACAAATTTGCCTCTTCAATCATAAGATACATCCAAATTTCATTAAAAAAAAATTCTCAATTAGCTTTTGTGGATCAAGAATAGATCTAAACCTAAATAAAAAATACAACAACAACAACAACATACCCAGTGTATTCCCACAAGAGTGGGGTCTGGGGAGAGTAAGATGTACGCAGTCCATACCGCTACCTACAAGAAAGTAAAGAGGATGTTTTCTATAGACCCCTGGCTCGAAGTAGAGAACAGTAAACAAAGGGATGGAAAACATAATAGAAAATCATGAATAAGAAATAATAAAATAGACATCAGAGAAATATAAAATACGAGACATAAGAGAAATACAAAATAAGAAAATAGGTACTAAGACATAAGATCTAGTGCACCCACCTAGTAATAATCTACACTCCCATAACAAGGACCCTATGAACACGGACCTAGGCTTACTAACCCGGCTACACTAAAAATAAAGAAATAACTATCATTAGTTAATTGGTTAAAGGAATCCTAATTTTAAAGTGATTTATAAAGATAATTAAAATCTATTTAAAAATTAATAGACATTTAGTGTTTCTATTTTTTATTTTTTTAAAACGATGTTTGATTATAAGGAGAATTTTCCCAAAAAAAGAGGACCATCAAAGTTAAAAGAACGGATTTTTTTTCTTTTTTTTTTTTTAAGTTTTGGGTCTTATTTGTGTGAGATTTAGGGATATTTTTAAAATTTTTTAATATAAGTTTTACAAGGCTCGTGCTAAGCCTGGGTCCAAACTCAAGTGAATTGATATTTTATGTAATAATAGAATTTAAAATAATACAAAATAATTATAATTCACAAAGATCATAAAATTTTTTATAAATGTATTTACATTATAGTGAATGTTTATCAAGATCTAATAAGATCTAGTTGATATCTATCAGGATTTGAAGTATCTGTCTTTTAGTCAGAAACTAAGTGTATTTTCCCCTATAAATAGAGGAATTTTGTTCATTGTATTCTGAATCTTATGATCCCTCATCACTCAAGGGAAACAAAGAAGTCTCCCTCTTCTCTCTATTTATTCTTGTTGTTCTCTATTTATATTTTATAACACGTTATCAGCACGAGTTTCTAACGGATTAAGATTTTTATCAGTGTGTTATTAATCAATGGAGTGTACCAATGAAAAGGTTTGAGAGTTGATTTTATAATATTATTTGCTCATCCTTAAAGGTATTTGTTGCACTTTGACCTCTACAAAGGTAGCCTCTTCACCTCGTATGTTGTGTCCCCCTTTCAATTCATTTATTAACTATATTTGCAATTTTGTGTCTACTCAATATATGTTATGTTGCAGTCCTTTGATCATGTCTATTACTTGTTGGTCAAATCTATTCAAGAACTTCATTCTAAGAAAAATGCTCTTATTACTGTTGGCATTAGTACACAGAGAGCAGAAGCACGTAATAACTATTGGTACTTACTTTATTGGTTTAATATGTATGCCCACTATGCCGTCTATTATCATTATTTTTCTTAGGCAGACATGTTCATTGATTTTAATGCTTTTCATGTTACAACAATTGTTAAAGAATTTTAGTGATTCTGTATTCAATTTTATCAAGAAGATGAGTTTTGTTGAATTTTGGTAATTATGTCATTGATTAAGGAATGAAGGAAAAGTTGTTTTCTGTAAAAGAAAAATCAAGTTAGAGAATTTCTTGTTTCACGAGAAGATGAGTAAGTGGAAATTTTTCACTTGTCATTTAAAGTTTTATGGTTATATTGTGTATTATATATTTTGAATATTAAAAGTGTGATGATTGCGTCAATCTTAAATTTAAACTGCATAGTTTTATTAAATTTGATAATGCGATTTTGTAATGGTATTTTATGGTTGATTTCAAACATTGAGTTAGATTTCCAAACCATAATAAGATATTGGATTTAAGTCTCATCGATTTATGCCTAAGACGCCTTTATATGGATAAGATGTTGAGTTTGAATCTCAGTACACCATATTGATAATATTATGATGGCTAAGGCAAAATAATGGATATTTGGTGAAATATGTCCTATTAAATATGCTCCATTCCTTGAATTGAATGTGGTAGCAATAAATCATATGTATGCCTCAATTTTATTTTGTAGTAGCTATCATAATTTGATATGCTTAAGGCATGATTATATTCCATTCCTAGGGAATGAAAAGCTTATTAATTCAAACGTGCACTTGATTGTGATGGTATCACAACTCACCTCCAAAAGAGGCTGAATAATTGAGAAAAGTTATTTTGAAATCTACTTCTGAAGTCGTAAATCTAAAATTTATTCATGTAATATGATGTTTTGGCTTTTGATGGAATATTTTGCATCTTTTTCTTGAGAAAGTTGTATGTTTTCAAGCAACTAAGGTTGCGTTTAATGCTGGTTTTTAATGTTTCAGGGTAAGGATCTAGCTGAAGAAAAAGTCTTAGAGAAGTGGCAGAAAAACACTTCTGACGGTCAAAATGGTGGACCGTCAATCTTGCGACGAATCACCAACTTGACCTTCATGCCTAAATAGAATCCAAGACTTCAGGCCTTGCAGCAATGGACCAAATGACGGACCGTCAGTCTTATGACGGACCACCAATTTGGCCGTTAGTGTCATCCAGAACCAGGCTCCCTGAAGGACTCAGCGACGGACCAAGTGGTGGACCACCAGTCTTACGACGAACCACCAAGTTGGCCGTCAAGTTCATCCCAAACTTGGACCCCTTAAGGACTCAGAGATGGAACAAATGGTAGAATGTCAGTCTTACGACAGACCACCAATTTGGCCGCCAGTCTTATCTAGAAAGTGACCTTGCTAGATCAGCAACGACGGGCCAAATGATGGACCGTCACCCTTGCAATGGACCACCAATTTGGCCGTCACTTTGGATGTGAATTTTATGATTTTGAATTTTAAATCCTTTTAGCTGGGAACATATAAATACCAAGTATTAAGGTTTAGTAGGGATCTTTTGTCTTCAGTTTCATACTTTCTCTTCTATTGAGAGCTTTGTACTACTTTTCTTTGGGATTTGAATCTAGAGATTGCGACGCGATTATTAGTTTTCATATTTTTCCATCAAAGATTGAGAAGAACAATATTGTGACTTTTGTAAGTACTCTTTTGAAGCTATTTATGAACATAAATATAACTTTGATTTCTGACATGGAGATGAGTAGCTAAACTCCCATAACTAGGGTTATGGGAGCCTTGATGTAGAGAACTATTTTGGGGTTGTGAATGGGTTTGTTTTCTAATATCTATAAAATTTGCATGAATCTTTCTTCATTTTAATGACATCTTTTAGTTGCAAACTTGAGAAGTGAGCCCATTAACTCCACTTGTCTGACAAGAAAGTAATATTAGGAAAAGAAGTGATTCACATGAGCTCCATAGGTTTACCCTTTAGGTTAATAGGTTGATGCCTTGATAGGATCAACCCTTATGAGAGTATTATTAAATAATGCATGGACCCTTTAAGTTTGAGAGAAGTAAAGGGTGAAATACTCATTAGGTTGAGAAATATATGGGTAATCTTTAGAATTCAATAATTCTTGCAATTAGATACATAATTTAGAATTCGAGCACAAAATCACAACCCTAATTATTTAAACATCTTGGTGAGCATAACTCTAGTTAATTTATTCTCATTGGAACTACATCTATATTTACTCTCAGTAGCTGGGCTTTTATGTAATGCCAATACAAAAGAACACTGTTAATAATTCCAAACCCTCTTTATTTTGGAACTTTAGATCAATAGTCTAATAATAGCCACAATACATAGTGAACAGTATTCCTTGTGGGATTTGACACCCAACCCAGTTGGGTTCTATATTTTACAGCGATTGCTTACTCTCTTGTAAGAGAGTTGTAATTTGGGCATATCAAATTTTGGTGCCGTTGCCGGGGAATACGATTGTCAATTAAGTTTGTGTTTGTTAATTGACCTTTGGTCAAGTTTCCTAAATTTTACTTTTGTTTGTTGTTCTTGTTTGTACAGGAGAATTATTGTGCATACCAAGTACACAGAGATCAGGTGCACCGTTATTACCAATACATCCAAAATCATAACTTATTAGCAGAATGACAGAACCCCAAGATGCTGAGAGACTAGTCGCATTGGCTATAGCTCAACTAAATCAGCAGAATGATGGCCAGCAGACACGTCATCCTAACCCTGATGATGATGATTTAGGGGATGATGACTTGTTAGATCCTTTTAATCAAAGACGTACAGAGAATATAGCTGAACTAGTGAACAGAAATGTGAACAAAAACTGTCATTTCAGGGTGAGACCTGATCGTCAAGCTGTTTAATTTGATCTTAATAAAGATGAAGATAGAATGGACGGAGCTGGTTCCACTGGAGCTATTATTCCTCCACCTCTAGCACCAGGAGAAAAGTTCAATATTACCAGTACAATGATACAACTCCTTCATCTGAAGGGGTTGTTTGGTGGAATCTCGGGAGATGATCCTCATATGCATTTAGTAAATTTTGTCACTATTTTAAGTCCTTTGATAACTCGGGAGTGGGAAAAAATGCCATCTGCTTGTGGCTATTTCCATTGTCTCTATCTGGAGAGGCAACATTGTGGCTTAATGAGCTGATGCCCATTTTAATAACCAACTGGAGGCAATTGAAAGAGGATTTCCTAGAAAGGTTCTTTTCGCCTTCTAGAAGGGTACAGTTGAGAGACGAGATCAGCAACTTTAGGCAGCTCCCAATCGAATCCCTTCATGATACATGGGAGAGGTTCAAAAAGCAGCTGATGTAGTATCCAAACCATAATATGATAGATATTTATTTGATGAAGACTCTTTATTGGGCTTTGAACTCTATTACAAAGCTAGTTATTGATAATGCTGCAGAGGGATCATTTGTGGATCTAACTTTTTAGGAGGCCTAGGATGTGCTTAATCGGATGACCAAACAAAGTAGAGCTTAGCATACCATGGATTCTGTGGTAGCAATTCCTACCATGTCTGTTGGCATGACTGTAAAACAACATAAGAAAGAGGAAGAACGTAATCAAGACATGGCATACTTAAAGACGCAGATGAATCTATTGACCAAGTATCTATTATCTACAAAGAATGAAAAGTGAAGGCTGTTGCAGCTAAAGGTAGAGATGATTCTGATTCAGAAGAAGAGGCTAACTATTTGAATAATCAGGAGGGTTTTTGAGGCAATAGCTAAGGAAATCAAGGTTAGAACTACTATGACAAAGCTGGTTATAAGGATAGGGAGCAAGGAAATTGGAAAGGTAAGAATGATAGAAGTGGACTATATGTACCTCCTGGAATTAGAGATAGTGCTGCAACTAACTCTAACAAGATGTCCATGGAGGACATAATGGAGAAATTATTAAAGGGAGTTAAAGCTACCAACTCTGGAGTGACTACCATGAAGAGTGATTTATCTTCTATGAGTCAGTTGGTGAACTCACACTCTACCTCTATCAAGTAGTTGGAACAACAAATAAGCCAGCTCTTGACAACTTTGAATTAGAGGAAGACTAGAACATTGCCAAGTGACACCATTCAGAACCCACAAAATGATGGCTCTGGCATGGCTATTACTACTAGAAGTGGTAAGGTATTAACTGGCCCTCCTGTGGGTAAGCCTGCGATTGATATTGTAGCCGATTATGTTGAAGAAGTAGAGATTTATCATCTGGTGGAGTCTAGGAATTGGATGTGGTTATTGATGACACACCATCCAATAGTCAGCAGGTTGATAAATTAAAGAAGAATAAGGGAAATGAGACTAAAGTGGTGGTTACCACTCTTCCAAAGCCACCTCCTTCATTTCCTCATCGGTTAAAGAAGAAAGCCGATGACATCAAGTTCAGTAAATTTATGGCTATGCTGAAATAGTTGACGATTAATCTACAGCTGGTGGAGGCATTAGAGCAAATGCTTGGGTACACAAAGTTCATGAAAGACCTCATCACAAAGAAGTGGTCGGTTAGTTTTGAGCCGATGGACAATTTATATCATTATGGTGCTATTTCCACGAGGTCTCTGGTGCAGAAAAAGGCAGATCCGGGAGCATTTACTATCCCATGCACTATTGGACCTCTTGACTTTGCAAAAGCTTTGTGCGACCCAGGAGATAACATCAGTCTGATACTGCTAGCTATTTACAAAAAGTTGGGTTTGGGAGATCCCACACCCACTAACATGCGACTTTTGATGACAGATAGGTCGGTCAAATAACCTATTGGTATTTTGTATGATGTGTTGGTGAAGGTTTCTAGTTTTGTATTTCCTATGGATTTTGTTATTCTAGATTGCAAGGTGGATTTTGAGGTGCCCATAATCTTGGGTCGACCTTTCCTCACAACTGAAAGTGTGCTGATTGATTTGCAAGCTAATGAGCTCTTATTCAGGCTGAATGATAAAGTGGTGTGATTTGATGTGTGCCAATCAATGAAGCAGCAAAAATAAATGAGTGTGTTTTCTATTATAGATATATATTATGAGGAGGAGCAGGAAGTGCCGATAGAGGAGAAATTTGCTATTGAAACCTTGGCTGCAGTGTTGATGAATTTTTATCAGGATGGTATAGAAGATTATGTGGAGACTATTTGTGCCTTAACGGGCATAGGGTATTACTCATATTCCCCCAAAAAGTTAGACTTGGACTTATAAAATCATCCTAGTCCACCTGCTAAGCCTTCTATAGAAGAACCACCTGTCCTAGAGTTGAAAGAGTTACCCAGTTATTTGAGGTATGTGTTCCTGGGCAGTGTAATTATTATGGATGACTTGGGTAAGCAGCAGGTGGAAGCACTTATTTCGGTGCTTCAAAGATACAAAAAAAATAGGCGGGACTATTGTTGATATTATTGGCATTCCCCCTAGCATCTGCACTCATAAGATACAACTTGAGGAAGAATGTACTCCTACCATTGAGAATCAATTTAGACTTAACCCACCAATGCAAGAGGAGGTTAATAAGGAAATTATTAAGTGGCTAGATACGGGAGTGGTTTATCCTATTTTCGACAGTAAATGGGTAAGACCGGTTCAATGTGTGCCCAAGAAAGGGGGCATGGCTATTGTTGCAAATGAAAAGAATGAGTTGATTCCTCTCAGGCCTGTGATTGGTTGGAGAGTTTGAATGGACTACCGCAAAATAAACTCATGGACTTTGAAGGACCACTTCCCAATGCCCTTCATGGATCAAATGCTTGATCGGTTGGCGGGAAGGGGGTGGTATTACTTCTTGGATAGATATTCTAGATATAATCAAATCTGTATTGCTCCTGAAGATCAGGAGAAGAGAACATTCACATATCTGTATGGCACTTTTGCATTCAAGCGGATAACGTTTGGGTTATGTAATGCACACGCTACCTTCTAAAGGTGTATGACGTCTATATTCTCGGATATGGTTGAGAACACCTTAGAGGTGTTCATGGATAATTTTTCTGTGGTTGGAGATTCATTTAGGCTGTGTCTGGAGAACTTGAATAAGGCTTTGCAGAGGTGTGTGGAATTTAATCTTGTGCTTAATTGAGAGAAATGACACTTTATGTTGAAGGAGGGAATTGTTCTAGAGCACAAAATTTCAGAAAAAGAGATAGAGGTCGATCGAGCCAAGGTAAAGGTTATTGAGAAGTTACCACCTTCCATCTCAACGAAAGGGGTGCGTAGTTTCCTTGGACATGCTAGCTTTTACTGAAGGTTTATACAAGACTTCTGTAAAATTGCAAATCCACTTTGCAAACTTTTAAAGAAGGAAACTAAGTTTTTCTTTGACGTTTGAGATAATGTGTGATGCAAGCGGTGTTGCCTCAGAGTTGCGTTGGGGAAAAAGAAGGACAAATTATTTCACCCAATGTATTATGCTAGCAAAACACTGAATGGACTCAGAAAAACTACACCGTCATAGAGCAGGAACTTCTAGCATTGGTGTATGCTTTTAAGAAGTTTCGAACATATTTTCTAGGTACCAAGGTAGTGGTACACACTGACCACGCTGCCTTGAGGTACGTAATAGCAAATAAGGATGCTAAACCAAGGTTGATCCGATGGGTATTGCTACTTCAAGAATTTGACTTTGAGGTTAAGGATCATAAGGGATGTGAGAATCAACTGGCTGATCACTTATCTAGACTCGAAGGCTAGCAAGCAGTAAAAGATGGGCTTAAGATTGATGATTCCTTTCTTGATAAGAAAGTATTGGCTATAGTGCTCGAAGAAGTGCCTTGGTATGCTGACTTTGCAAATTATGTGGTAAGTGAGGTGGTACCAGAAAATCCTTCCTTTCATCAAAGGAAAAAGTTTCTTCATGATGTGACCCATTACTTTTGCGATGAGCCGTATCTTTTTCGGCGATGTGCAGA
This sequence comes from Capsicum annuum, assembly GCF_002878395.1. Classification (NCBI taxonomy): domain Eukaryota; kingdom Viridiplantae; phylum Streptophyta; class Magnoliopsida; order Solanales; family Solanaceae; genus Capsicum; species Capsicum annuum. Next base: position 164,576,918 of record NC_061122.1, read on the forward strand.
TGGTATTACTAGACGGTGCATCCCAGAAGTAGAAATGTTGAGTATATTGGAAGCAAGCCATGCTTCCCCAGTTGGAGGTCACCACACAGGTGATCGGACTACAAGAAAAGTTCTTCAGAGTGGCTACTATTGGCCCTCTTTGTTCAAGGATGGCTATGAATTCGTGAAAAGATATGGCCAATGTCAAAGGCAAGGGTCCATCTCAAAGCACCATGAGATGCCAATGTCTAAAATGCTGGAGGTAGAATTATTTAATGTGTGGGGCATAGATTTCATGGGGCCTTTCGTGAGCTCATTTTGAATGAAGTACATACTTGTTGCTGTTGACTACGTGTCAAAATGGGTTGAGGCTGTGGCTCTATTGGATAATGAAGGAAAATAGGTTGTTGCATTTTTAAAGAGAAATATCTTCTCTCATTTTGGGGTACCACGTACCATTGTAAGCGATGGAGGATCACGCTTTTGCAATAAGATGTTCCTAGCCGCATTGGCAAAATATGGGGTTAAGCGACATAAGGTAGCTATGCCATATCACCCGCAAACAAGTGGGCAAGTGGAGATCTCTAATTGGGAAATAAAGGCTATCCTTGCCAAGACTATGAATGCTAATAGAAAGGATTGGTCTAGGAAGCTAGACGATGCATTATGGGCATATCGAACAGCTTTTAAGACACCTATTGGCATGTCGCCATACCAATTGGTTTATGGCAAGGCATGCCATTTGCCGATTGACCTAGAGCATAAAGCACTATGGGAACTGGAGCATCTTAATCTAAACTGGAATGAGGCAGCAAATATGAGACTGGGGCAACTTAATGAGATAGACGAGTTTCGTCTTGGAGCTTATGAGAGAGCCGACCTATACAAGGAACGAATGAAGAAATACCATGATCGTAGAATTGAAAAGAGGGAATTTCAGAAAGGTGATTTGGTGCTTCTATTCAACTCCAGACTCAAACTGTTTCTAGGTAAGCTCAAATCCAAATAGTCTGGCCCATTCAAAGTGAGTCAAGTCTACTCATCTGGAGTAATGAAACTTGAAAATAAAGATGGTAGTGTCTTCAAGGTGAATGGGCAACGTGTGAAACTGTATATTGGTCCAAAGGACTTGATTAAGAATATTTCTACTGTCTATCTTGATGAAGTCTTAGTAATCGAGATAACTGAGTCGTGTCGCGATAGTAAATCAGGTGCTAGAGGGAGGCAACCTATAATGTGTTATTATAAAGCATGTATTAAATTAAGTTTGTTGTTATTAGTGCATTTTTTATGTGTTTGTAAAGTATGTAGGATTAAAATTGCAACAAAAAATAGGAGTGGTATAGAGGAAAATAGGGGTAAAAACTTGAGCCACTAGAACAAAAGTGACGGCCAATTTGGCGGACCACCATTCCTATGATGGTTCATAATTTCTCCCGTCATAAATAAGCAGAAAAATTCACTCACTAGATCAAGTTGACGGTTAAAGTGGTGAACCGTCCCAAAGTTGGGGGACTATCTAATCGACCGTCAAAATCAACCTAGATGGACTGGGTTCTGGTAAGGTACGATGGTGACTTTGGTGGACCGTCAAAAATTAGGTCGATCGTCAAAATCAACCTAGAAATCATGCATGCTAATATAGCTGACTCACATAGCTTGAATAATCTCAAAATGCATATCTCGTAAATTATGAATAATGGAACACATAGTATAAATCTCATCTTAAGGAACACACTTTACTTTAGAAACTGATTACTTAATCTTACTAATAAGGAAAACTACTTTCTTCTTGGGAAAATTTTACTTTAAGAAGCTACTCTGAAAAATCTTGCTATTAGGGAGGTTCTCTTAATAGACATACACCATGCTAGTTATATGGAGTCCAACGTCTTGTCCTCCTAAGGAAGAAACCTCACATTGGGGAGAGGAGTCATACTCTTGCCAGTGAGTATAACCTTAACTCAGTGATCACTATCTCAGCCTCGGGCCCATAAATCTCAATCCTACGGTGGCATGTAGTTTTGGGGTATAAAGCCATAGTAACTTACCTAAATCGGCACTAAATACTACTCCCTTTAGTTAGCTACACTTATCTCTGGAAATCCACTTTAAAATAATCTCATGGTTCATAAAGAACCCAACTATAAAATCTGTAATCTCATTTAGAAAAGTGAATTTCAAAGCTACTATGACTGTTAAGCTCAAAACTTTCTCAATAATCTCAAAATACTCAAATCATGGGTGCTTATAGTACAAAAGTTCTTAAAATTACAATCTCAAATAGGGCTTAGTGACCCATATATCAATCTCACATTAAGACGTATCAAAATTCATACTCAATATCATAAAGATTCATAAATCATATAGGAATCTGGAAATTTTCAGCAATATGCATTATAATCCCAACATACTCATGTACTTCAATTTCTAAAACAGTGAAACCATCATAATCTCAAGAAATACAACATAGGGTATAACCCATACTTTAGTTTCATAAGAAAACATGTAAAACCATATATCTTTGTAATTAAAAGAACTTTTAGGCACAAGGACGAAAGGAGTGTCCTTGTTCAAACCCCACATACCTTAGATTATGACTTATAGATGAACAAGCTTTCTTGATACTATTTTTCGTACTCTTGAGTGAGGGTTCCTTAAGCTTTTGACTTGGGAACCTTGAATTTTAACTCAATTTGTAGAAACTATGGTGGAATCTTAAGGTTCTTGGAGAAAGATTTGGATTTGCTCTTGAGGGTTAATCTTAAGAGAAAACCCTAGTTCTTGATGCTTTGGATAGTTATGAAGTTCTATGCTTCGTTTAGATATATCTAGGTGTTAAAAGGGGTGGGAAAATACCAAAAAGCCCTTTTAAAAATGGCTTTAAAATGCTGAACGGGATCTGCAACGGCTCATGCGATGGTCCATCGCTGGCTCGACGGTCCGTTGGTCTGACCATCGTACTTGGACCAGAATAGGATTTCACTGCCTTTGTAGTGACGACTTGGGCAATGGTCCATCGTAAGCTTGATGGTCCATCAACCTGCCCGTCATACCTGGGCGGTTCTGACAGCTCTCAGTAAACGGCCATAACTTCTCACTCCGATATCGGATTTCGACGAAATTGGTATCGTTGGAAAGCTAATTTAATTTTTCACATGATAAAAAGTCAAAATTAGGAAAACTATATCTGATTTAAACACTACTCACTTTGGAAGTCATTCCTTAATCTTGTAGAGATATAATTTAGACTTAAGGAAAGTTTGGGGTATTACAATATCTCTCCCCTTGGGAAGATTCGTCCTCGAATGTCACTAACTAAGATAAGAATACATAGAATATTGAGAATGCACAACTGAATGAATTTCTGAACTAACTCTACCTCATTCTAAACTTTTGGGTACTTTTGAGAATGCATGAACTCATGGAGAAGACAACTATATAGCTAAATACACAGGATTAGAAAGGAACTTGAATTAAGGAAGAGTAATACCTTCTGCTAAATCTGAGTCTGTGGGGAAGAGATGAGGGTACTTGGCTTACATTTCTACTTTGGCTTCCCAAGTAGTGCCCTCCACAGACTGGTTCCACCTAAGAATTTTGACTAAAGGAACCTCTTTGTTCCTTAGTTGACGGATATGATGGTCTAGAATCTCGACTGGAATTTATTCGTAAGAAAGACTGGTCTGAATATCTGATCTCTCTAAAGGATTTACAACAACGGAATCACCAATGCACTTCTTAAGCACGGAGACCTGAAAGACAAGATGAACCGCTGATAGATCTATGGGCAACTAAACTTCATAAGCTACTCTCCCAATACGACTCAGAACTCTATAAGGGCCAACATAACGGGGACTACACTTCCCCTTTTTGCTAAATCTTTTCACCCCTTTCATGGGTGAAATCTTCAGATACACCAAGTCAGCCACCTTAAACTTAAGATCTCTTCTCCTCACGTCGGCATATGACTTTTGACGACTATGGGCTGTCTTCAACCTTTCTCTAATCAACTTTGCTTTCTCCATAGCCTCAAACATTGCATCAGGCCCAATCATAACAACCTCACCTATGTCAAACCAACCTATGGGTGATCTACATCTTCTACCATACCAAGCCTCAAATGGTGCCATCTAAATACTAGAGCGATAACTATTGTTATATACAAACTCAATCAGTGGCAAATGCTCATCCCAACTACCCTTGAAATCAAGAGCATATGCCCTCAACATATCTTCTAGATTTTGGATGGTCCTTTCAGCCTAACCATCTGTTTATGGGTGAAAGGCGGAACTAATATGCAATTGGGTACCAAGACTCTTCTAAAAAGCTCTACAAAACTAGGAAGTAATTGAGTACCCCTATTCAAGATGATAGACAAGGGAAATCCATGCAATCTGACTAACTCCCGGATATACAACCTAGCATAATCCTTACTTGTATAAGATATTTGCACTGGCAAGAAATTTACTGACTTAGTCAACCTGTATACAACCACCCAAATTGAATTATGATGACGGCGTGAAAGGGGTAAACCAGTCACGAAATCTATATTCACCTCTTCCCACTTCCAAGTAGGGATACCAAACTCTTGCAGCTTACCACCAGGTATTTGGTGCTCTACCTTAACCTATTGGCAAGTTACACACTTTGCCACAAACTTTTCTATATCCTTATTCATGTCACTCCACTAATAGACTTCCCGCAAGTCGCGGTACATCTTAGTGGCACCGGGATAATTAAAATATCGTGCACCATGCACCTCAGACATAATTCTCTACCTTAAATCACCAACACATGGAACACACAATCTATTCTGACATCTCAACACACCATCTCACCCTTGGTATAAAACCTCTACCTTTTGTTTCTTAACTGACTCCTTCAGTTTGGCCAAACTAGCTTCCATGTTTTGCTTCTCTTTTACTTCCAAAACTAAAGAGAATTCAGAACCACTCTGAACCCAAATATTCCCCTCAGCTGAATCAAGCAACCTAACACCCACTCTAGCCAAATGATACATTTCCTGAGCTAACTCTTTCTTATCTTTCTCTATATGAGCAACACTACCCATGGACAATCTACTAACGACATCTACCACTCTATTGGCCTTGCATGGATGATACAACATGCTCATATCATAATCTTTTAGCAACTCTAACCATCTCCTCTGATGAATATTCAACTCCCTTTGAGAAAACACATACTGCAAGATTTTGTGGTTCATAAACACATCAACATAAAACTATACAGATAGTGTCTCCAGATTTTCAAATCAAAAACCACAGCAGCTAATTCAAGATTATGGGTTGGGTAATTCTTTTCATACGGCTTCAACTGTCTAGAGGCATAGGCTATAACTTTACCTCTCTGCATTAACACACAACCTAAACCAACTCTAGAGGTATCACAATACACTATAAAACCATCCGTACCATCAGATAATGTCAACACAGGGGCTGAAGTGAGTCAACTCTTCAACTCCTGGAAACTCTTATCGCAAGATTCTGACCATAGGAACTTCACTTTATTTTGGGTCAGTCTAGACATAGGAGATGTAATAGATAAGAAACCTTCAATAAAATGGCGGTAATAGCCAGCTAGACCTAAGAAACTTCTAATATCTGATGAAGAGATAGGTCTAGGCTAATTTCTTACAGCTTCTGTATTTTAGGGATCAACTCTAATGCCTTCAGCTGAAATAATATGACCGAGAAGGTCTACTGACCTTAGCGAAAATTCACACTTGCTGAATTCAGCAAACAACTGATGATCTCTAAGAGTTTACAAGATAATTCTAAGATGATCCGCATGGTCATCCTCAGTGCGGGAGTACACAAGGATATCATCTACGAACACTATGAAAAACATATCAAGATACTATCTGAACAGTCGATTCATGAGGTCCATGAAAGCTGTTGGAGCATCAGTTATCCCAAAAGACATGACTAGAAATTCAAAGTGACCATAGTGGGTTCAGAAGGCTGTATTTAGGATATCACATTCCCTTACTTTAAGATGATGATAGCCGGATCTAAGGTCTATCTTGGAGAAATAACTTGCACCTTGAAATTGATCAAATAGGTCATCAATGCCCCAAAATAACTTGCTCCTTGCATTGGCATTTTAGTTGAATTTAAGGTTCTTCACTAAAAGTGATGCCCCGAGTTTGAACCTCATTGAGGTAAATTTTTTTATGTCATGACCCGAGATAAGGCCCTAGCTATGACGGGCATCCCGAACCATCAAGGCTCTAGAGACCCCTGTATCTGCCCAACCCACTAGTGATATTTTTTTCTTTGGGCACAGACCCGCACGACTTTAAAATGTGTCACTAGGGAGTAAGGCATTTTTACTTATATACCCAACATCCCTCCTGTGTTTTGCCAATGTGGGATTCCTAAGTTAGGGTATTACATACACCCCCTCTTATGGACTCAGCATCCTCACTAAGGTTTGCCCCACCGAATGGGATTTACCTACACTCAGGACTGAGGTTTGCTCCACCTTACTGGGATTTTCAGACACTCAGTTTAAACTCTAGCCCACACCAATAAGGCTGATACAGAAGTGGATTTGATACCATTCTATCACGACCCGAGCTGAGGCCCTAGCCACGATGTGTATTTCTAACCATCAAGGCCCGAGACACCCCTATCTCTGCCCAACCCACTAGTGATATTATCCTTTATGGACCCAGGCCCACATAAATTTAAAATGCATTACTATGGAGTAAGGCTTTCTTACTTATATACCCAGTATCTCTTTTGTGTTTTGTCGATGTGGGACTCCTTCTTAAGTTAGGGTGTTACATAGCTGAAGGTAGAATTATTTGATGTGTGGGGAATAGATTTCATGGGGACTTTTGTGATCTCATTTGGAATGAAGTACATACTTGTTGCTATTGACTACGTGTCAATATAGGTTGAGGTTGTGGCTCAGGCGGATAATGAAGGAAAGCGGGCTATTGTATTTTTAAAGAGAAATATTTTCTTTCATTTTGGGGTACCACGTACCATCGTAAGCGATGGAGGATCGCAATTTTGCAATAAGATGTTTTGAGCTGCATTGGAAAAATATGGGGTTAAGCAGCATAAGGTAGCTATGCCATATTACCCACAAATAAGTGGGCAAGTGGAGATCTCCAATCGGGAAATCAAGGCTATCCTTGCCAAGACTGTGAATGCTAGAAAGAAGGATTGGTCTAGGAAGTTGGACGATGCATTATGGTCATATCTAATAGCTTTCAAGACACCTATTGGCATGTCTCCATACCAATTGGTTTATGGCAAGGCATGCCATTTGTCGATTGATCTAGAGCATAAAGCACTATGGGAACTGAAGAATCTTAATCTGAACTGGAATAAGGCAGCAAATATGAGACTAGGGAAGCTTAATAAGATAGAAGAGTTCCATCTGGGAGCTTATGAGAGAGCTGACCTATACAAGGAATGAATGAAGAAATACCATGATTGCAGAATTGAAAAGAGGGAATTTCAAAAAGGTGACTTGGTGCTTCTATTCAACTCCAGGCTCAAATTGTTTCTAGGTAAGCTCAAATCCAAATGGTTCGTCCCATGTAAAGTGAGTCAAGTCTACTCATCTGGAGTAGTGGAACTTGAAAATAAAGATGGTAGTGTCTTCAAGGTGAATGGGCAATGTGTGAAAATGTACATTGGTCCAAAGGACTCAATAAAGAATATTGCTACTGTCTATCTTGATGAAGTTTGAGTAATTGAGATAACTGAGTCATACCGTGATAGTAAATCAGGTGCTAGTGGGAGGCAACCCACAATGTGTTATTGTAAAGAATGTATTAAATTAAGTTTGTTTTTATTAGTACCATTTTTATGCATTTGTGAAGTGTTCAGGATTAAAATTGCAAAAAAAAAAGAGGAGTGGTATAGTGGAAAATAGGGGTAAAAACCTGAGCCACTGGAACAAAAGTGGCAGCCGATTTGGCTGACCACCATTCCTATGACGGTTCACCATTTCCTCTGTCGTAAACAAGAAGAAAAATTCATTCTTTAGATCAAGTTGACGGTTAAAGTGGTGAACCATCCCAAAGTTGGTGGACTATCGAATCGACCGTCAAAGTCAACCTAGATGGCCTAGGTTTTTGTAAGGTATGACGGTGACTTTGGAGAACCATCAAAAATTAGGTGGACTATCCTGATGACCGTCATAATGAAGCAAAAATGCTCAAGTCTTGGTAAGTTTTGACGGCCGACTTGGTGGACCGTTGAAGATCTGATGGACCATCGAGCCTAGCGCTGCTGTAACCCTAATTCTGGATCGGCTTTGGTTGACTCTGGATCCTTATTAAATGGCCCATATTTGACCTAAAAGGTTTTAAAGTGATTAAAAAAAAGGTGGTTACATGCGTTGTAACCCCTTCAATTCCTTCAATTGTTCAACTCCCTTTGGGTTCAAAGAATTCGAATGAACTTACTGCATCTAGAACTCTACGCATCCTTCCTTCTCTTCTATTTAAAAACATCACTCTTCTTGTTCTTTTCATCACAATCAAGTTGAGATCACAGTTGAAATTTTTTTTGAATTAGTCTTATTCTCTAAAGTTGCAAGCTTGTCTCTCTGTAGAACCAAGGTATGCGCATAATTCTATTCTTCTTTGTCTCTATGACGCATTCAGTTGTGGGTTGTGTTTGGTAAGTTGTTTTATAAAGGAATTAGCATCTTGTTACAGTTCTGTTGCCTTGAATTACTGAAGGTTTTGAAATAGGAGTTTGAGCATAATTTGTTTAGGTGAAGCCTGAGTAACCTACATGATTAAAATATCAAAAGTTGTGCCTGATTGTGTTATAGTTGTCAAATGTTGCTCAATAAATGGCCGAATATATGCCTAGTTGAAAGCTGAACCTGAAGAAGAGGGTGCGATGATTGAAATGGTGGACTGTCAGATTTGTGACAAACTACCAACCTTACCGTCGTAGGGCTGTGAAAATTCCAGGACACTGGATAAGGCTCGATGGCCAAAGTGGTGGACTGTCCCACCAATGGTGAACCACCATTTTGACTGTCAAGTCATGAAATGCACTGATTTGATAGATTTTTGCTATGGACTGAATTCTTACCTCTTTTTTAGGTGTTATGGCTCCCAAACCCTCAGTAAATAGAGGAGGACATCTCAAAGGGGTGGCGGCAAACCCGTATCCAGATACAACAACAAACAACATGGAAGGGAAAATCCCCCACTCTCCCAATCTGAAAAGAAAAGTAAGGATAGTACTATAGTACCAGTTCGAGCCCAAACGAGGACACAGTTGATGTCACTCCACTAGAGTCGGTTGATGTTGAAACTAAGGATGCCAACGTAGAAGGGCAAGTTAAATTGGATAACATAGAAACTTAACCTGAGGATCTAACATTGTCAGACATAAGGATTCTCAAGTTTGGGAGACGATTAGATGGCAAATAGAAGGAGCACATGAGAAGTTCTATGATGGGTTAACACCCACTGCAAAAGGGATCAAAAGGTTGTTTGCATAAGAGCATTAGATTGTGACCAAGGACTTACATAAATATCCTGAGTTGGAATACCGATTCAACGAGTATGAACTAACATGGATGAGCCAGCAATTGGGATCCTATCAACCAAATTGGGTAAGAGAATACTTTGTAAATTACCTTGCACTGGTAGAACAGGATTTCCCAAAAGGGACATCAATTATAAATTTGCCAAACAAAGAGTCTATACCTATCTGAGGAGTTACTGTTGATATTTTACCTCGAACAATTAATAGGATGTTGTTCGGACCAGAGTATGAGTCCCTGCTTAATGTGCCTGATCTTAAGTACAAATTAAGATATGTTTCCGCTCAAAGGCCTTGGGTATCCTCATTCTTAATTGAGGATGGTAATCCCTCTTGGTTGACCAACTCATGGGAGCATATTGCAAAACACTCCCTTAGTTTTAAGGCTAAATTCTTGTGGGCTATTGTTCATTTGAGGTTAATGCCAACAAAAGGGGATGGAAACTTGGATAAACACAGAGCCATATTAATGGCAAGCTTGATCTCAAGGATTCAAATTAACTTTGGTCAGATAATTGCAGATGAGATATTTGTGAGGGAACCAAAAATCTCCAGTTCATTCCCATTTCCATGCTTAATCACGGCTTTATGAAGACAGGCTGGTGTGCCCTTGATTAGCTGAGTAGATAGTGAAATCCAGGCTATACAAAAATAGACCTTGAGAAGTCAAAATATGACTCAAAGTTCAAGATGCATGTCACTAAGCCTCCAGCTTATCAGAATCAATCTACACTATCTCCTGATACTACAGAGATTCCCACAGGTATGCCTTTGCCCATTACCACCTATGTGCCAGCTGAGTACCTACCCCAAGGCATATCTGCAGGGGAAGCTTCTGCATAATATATAGGTGGAGCAAATTTTGCTGAATACAGGTTCACACTAGAAAACTTTGCTAAGTCAGTGAAGATGCAAAAGAGGTTTCAGATACAGCTAGATAAGTGGGCTGCAGACTTCAAGCCTTTTGTTGATGAGATTATGGCTGATACAGTTTGTCTATACTAAACCATTCAGACTAAGATAGATACCATAGAACTTCGTATAAATAAAAGGCTTGATTCATTGCCCCTTTCTGACCTTGCCAAGCTGATGGCTGAATTTAAACAGGCAAAGACGGATATTGTAAAGCTGAAGAGTAAGCAGCAACAACAACCTATTTTTGACCCAACTTTGGTGGAAAGTGATGTTGATGAGGGTATTGTAGACTTAATGGATAGACCAGTAAAGGATAAAGGAAAGGAGCAAATGGATGAAAAAGCTATAAAGAAAGAAACAAAGAGGAGAAAGAGAGGAAAAATGACACCAAAATAATGAGAACTACATGATATTAAGAGAGCTAGAAAGAAGTCACTAAAGGATGAAAAAAAGAGGATAAAGAAAGAAGAATACAAAAAAGTAGGGGTATCTACTAGTGTTGCCCCAGCAAGGGGGCACAGTGCAGGATCTGTTCAAGAGATGATTCATCCAATCTTGGAGGGTGAGGTTGTGAGCGCCCCTACCACAATAGGGGCCAACATTGCACCAGGATAGTATGCAGGAGCCTTGCCACACTTTATAGACATCTCAGATGAATAAGAGGCAAAACAAGTAAAACCATTTCCTTGTACTTTACATCAATGCTTTGGGGACAATGCATTTATTTTTTTGTGGGGGTGGTGTACTTGTACCATGGTGGGTTGTATTGTCGATCTCTTTTCCCTCCATATTCTATGTAGTAGAATCAGCATATCTAGGGTGTTTTATTTTTACATCTCTAATTTCCTAAGCTTGTGATGTAAATATCTATGCTTAATGTTATTTATAAAAATTATCCTTATTTAAATATCCCTTTGTAGATATGAATAATGAATGATGTTGGCATAAGACTATGAGCGTGAATGTGTAACTATTTACTTTAATTATATAGCAGCATAACCTTTGGTGAGTCTGTATTTGTCATTAATATATAAGAGGTGCATGAATCATGTGATGGAAATCCTAAGAGCAGCAGAAGAAGTTTAATTCAGTTGCCACTGTGCATGTAAGGATTTGTCTAGAGTTCTTACATAGTGTAGTGCCTAGAACTTGCCCGACTCATTGATAATGTTCTCTAACTGATTCAACAGGATAGGATGACATGCCTCCTTGTGTTTTTAGTCTATTTAGTCTAAATAATTAACCTCTCTAAGATTTTTCTCTCACTCAAACCCGTTTTAAGTTTTTTAATAGTTTTCTTCATTTCCTATAACTATAATTAACTCTCCATCGAGCATCAGCATTCAACTCTGGCCTTGGCATAATATTGGGCACTGTGCATGTAATTCCCCGCACTTTCCTAAGCTAGAAAGCGAACCGTTGTTCGTACATGTGAAACCCCAAATTCTGTAAGCCATATTTAGGCACATGAATTACCAGAGTACCCTAGTTATAAGAGAGCTTATGATGTGTTAAGTGTGGTTATATGAGTCACTTAAGATAGTACAAGCTAAGAGTTTCGAAATCCATCAAGTTTTAGAGTTTGAATTCACAAGGGTCATCTTTGAATGAGCATAACTTGAAAAATATATGGTATTTCTGCATATTTCTACCAACAACTTATAGAGAATTTAATTAGCTTTCCAACGATACCAATTTTATCAAAATCTGACACCCGAGCAAGGAGTTATAGCTTTGCAAAGTAGAGTGCATCGCCTAACCAATCGCACATAGGTACTGGAATAGGTGTGTGATAAGAAATGTGGTGCATACCTAAATGTGCGCGATAAGAAATACGGCGCATACCTAAAGGTGTACGATAAGCAATACGGCACATACCTAAATATGTGCGATAAGCAATGCGGTGCATACTTAAATGTGTGTGATAAGCAATGCGGCGCATACGTAAATGCAAGCGATAAGCAATGCGGCACACACTTGGTGTTTCAGGCAGTAAAAACACTCTATTTTGAGTTATTTTGAGGGAAATTAAGTCTTTTGGCACTCTTTACACACCCCTAAACTTAACCTTACGAATTTAATAGAATCTAAACATATCATAACCCTATTATCAATCTAAGTTCATCATCCAAGAGCACTAAAGAAGAAAAAGAACTAGGGTTTCACAATCAACATTGAGGGTCCAATCTTTCAACGCATCCGTTACCATAAAGGTATGTGGGGTTTTCAACAAGAACATCTTTTCATTCTTGTGCCTAAAATTTTGTATTATTTTACAAAGATACATGATTTTACTTGTTTAATTATGAATTTGAGATGGAAATTATTATCCTATATTCTTGTTCAAGAAACTATGATATTTTTGTGATGTGTTAAAGATAAATTCCTTGAGTTTTGATGTTAATATCATGTTTTAAGTTGAATTTCTAGATTTTCATATGAGTTATACTTGGTTGCTATACAAAGTATGAATCTTGAAATGTTTTGCTCAAGTGTTGATATATGGGATTTAAACCCTCTTTAGATTATGATCTTTGGTGAAGTAATGTGTTATACATACCTTGATATTCGAATCATTTGACCTTTTGGTCTTGAAAGAGTTATTTTTAAACTCGAATGAGAAAAGAAATCCACATGTTGATTTATTATGAAAAAGGGGTAGCATGATGGCTCCTGATATAAATTATTGAATTGCGTTGTTGTGGATTTTCTTTAATATGATCTGAGCTCAGTTCGGGAGTAGTCTTTAGCACCAAGTGGGAGGTATAGCTGTGATTGGTACTTCTCTAGAACTACGTTCCCTTGTAGGATGTGAGCCTAAGGCTGATTGATATAGTGATCACCAGTGAACAAAAGATTAAGGTCCTACTCTGATGGCAAGGATAGGACAGCTCTCCCCAACGTGGGTTGGATGTTGGACTTCATGTAGCTCACATAGATTATGTCGGTTGTAAGAGACTCCCAGTGTGTGTGTGTATTCTTCTGATTGAGATGAAAAATGTAATAATTTGAAAGTGTGAGTTGAGAAAATTTCATTTTTGAAGAATTTGATGAATATTTCGATATCTTAAAGAGAATTGTTATGAAAGATACTCATTTTGATGACTTGAAAATAATTATAAAGTGATTGAGATTTACTATGATGACTCACATGTTTTCACTGATGCGTTTTACTTATGGTGATTATGATGATTTTATTTTGAGATATGTGAGTCTCTTACTACAGCATACATATTTTCCTATGAATATTTGTAATATAGGACTTTTATGTAAACTTGCATACACTCTCATATACTTGGTCTATATTCCATGGTACTGACCCATGTATTCATACGGGGGCTACATTTTCCCTATAATGTAGGTCCAGGTGCTCATTCCCAGGCTTGACGTGATTCTCCGAGCACATTGGTCTGCATTTTCTGCAGTGGTGAGTCCTCATGGTTCGAGGACTGGTTATTTCAGATTTCACTCTTTTATTTTAAGTTATCATTTTATTCCCTAATGTTAGGGTCAGTTGGGGTCTGTCCTAATGGCTTAGTTTTATACAGTTTAGTAGAAGCTTGTCAGACTAAATGGTTAGATTGATCAGTCTTGTGGAGAGGTCATATTTTGTTACTTTCCGCATCTTTTTCATCTTGAATTATGATATTATGGAGAATATCTTGATGTTTGATTATAGTAATCATATCGATGAGTGTTGAATGGTATGAAACTGGGTCAAAGGGTTAGCTTGGGGCTACTTGTAGCCTTAGGCATCGGGTGACACTTCGGGACCCATTTTTGGGGAGTTACAAACTTGGTATTAGAGCCTAAGGTTATTGGAGTCTTAGGGAGTCTAGCAAGATACACTAAGTAGAGTCTTGATCATCGGTGTGTAGCACGCCACATCTATAAGCAAGAGGCTACGAGACATTTTAGGATAAAGTGTTATTTCTTTCTTTTAAAAGTTCATTGTGCTTACAGTTGTTTCTTTTCAACTATTAATTTGTGTTTTCCTCTTTCAGAATATGCCTCCTCGTCGAGCTAGAAGAAATAACGATGGACAGCAACCCCAGCCTGCTGACCTACTGAATGAAAATGTGTCCCATGCTGAATTTCGGGCAGCCTTTCAGACGCTGGCCCAAGCTGTCACTGCAAATGTTCAGGAAAATACGGTCTCAGCTCCACAGTAGTAGGGAGGTGATTTAGCTGCTGTGAGGATCCGTGACTTTATGCGGATGAATCTGCTAAAATTTTATGGGTCCAAGTCAGATGAGGATCCACAATTGTACTTGGAGGAGGTGCGAAAGATTACTCAGGTGATGCATGAATCTGAGGAGCATAGTGTAGAGTTTGTAGCATGTCGGTTGAAATAACTATGGCCAGCAACCCCAGCCTGCTGACCTACTGAATGAAAATGTGTCCCATGCTGAATTTCGGACAGCCTTTCAGACGCTGGCCCAAGCTGTCACTGTGAATGTTCAGGCAAATACGATCCCAGCTCCACAACAGTAGAGAGGTGATTCAGCTGCTACGAGGATCCGTAACTTTATGCGGATGAATCCGCCAAAATTTTATGGGTCCAAGTCAGATGAGGATGCACAGTTGTACTTGGAGGAGGTACGAAAGATTACTCAGGTGATGCATGTCTATGAGGA
The DNA here is from genome assembly GCF_002878395.1 of Capsicum annuum. Taxonomy (NCBI): domain Eukaryota; kingdom Viridiplantae; phylum Streptophyta; class Magnoliopsida; order Solanales; family Solanaceae; genus Capsicum; species Capsicum annuum. Next base: position 164,592,003 of record NC_061122.1, read on the forward strand.
GCATAGTGTGGAGTTGGCAGCATGTCGGTTGAAAGACCTTGCTTATGATTGGGTAGTTTCTTGAAGAAAGGGTAGAGGTGAGGGTGCCACCCGTACGTCTTGGCAGGAGTTCCAGGATACATCCCTGGATAAGTTTTTTCCCTTTAGAGATGAGAGAGGCGAAGGTAGAAGAGTTTATGAACTTGTGATAGGGCTCTATGACTATTAAAGAGTACTGTCTGAAGTTCAATCAGTTGGCCAAATATGCTCCTGACTTAGTAGCTGATAATCGGGCCAGTATGAGTAAATTTGTGACAGGAGTGTCTAACTATGTTGGTAAGGAGTGCAGGTCTACTATGTTAAATAGTGAGATGAATATTTCCAGGCTGATGACTCATGCCCAATAGATTGAAGTAGACAAGATCAAGAAGAGGGATAACATAAGAGGGAATAAGAGAGCTAGGTCTGAGCAGCACGGACTGGGTCAGACTAGATTGCAGGGAGGGAATCACCCTTAGTTTCAGAACCGTTCATCTATACCAGCACCATCATCAGCTAGTGCTCCCATACCTAGGGGTGGGCAGAAGCAAGGTAGCAGGTCATATGCAGCTAGGTCCCAGTACAGTGTTGGCAGTAAGCTAAATTATCCTCCATGTCCTAAGTATGGTAGGACCCACCCAGGTGAGTTTTGGGGTGAGAAAAAGGTTGTTTGGGGTGTGGTGACTTGGGTCACAAACTTAGAGAGTGCCCACATGCCAGGCAAGGGCGTCGTGATAATCGCCCTCAAACTCAAACTCAGACTGCTAGTGTTTTAGCTCAGGTGACTCGCCCAGCCCCAGCTCAGGGTGCCTCTTCTAGCACTGCTAGAGGTCAGCGCCAGAATAGGTTTTATGCTTTACCATCTCTCCAGCAGCAGGAGGACTCTCCCGATATTGTTACTGGTATTCTCTGTATACTTCAGTTTGATGTCTATGTTTTGTTTGACCCTGGGTCCAATTCTTCATATGTTACACCTCTGGTTGCTGTGAATTTTGAAATGAGTCCTGAAAATATTCTTGTGCCTATCTTAGTTTCTACCCCAGCGGGTGATTCGATTGTTTCTCGAAAAGTGTATAGAAAGTATCCTATTACAATTCTTCATAGAGTCATGTTGGCTGACCTAATTGAGTTAGACATGGTGAATTTCGATGTTATTCTAGGTATGGACTGGCTTTATTCTTATTATGCCTCTATAGATTGTCGTACCCGAGTGGTCAAGTTTCAGTTTCCTGATGAACCTGTGTTTGAGTGGTCTGGGAGTTCTGTATCTCCAAAGAGTCATTTTATCTCATATATTAAAGCTACAAAACTTGTTTCCAAGGGGTGCATTTATCATCTGGTTAGAGTCAAGGACACTAAGTCGGAGACTCCAACTCTCCAGTCAGTTAGCATTGTCAATAAGTTTTCTGATGTCTTTTCGGAAGATCTCCCAAGGATACCTCCTGATAGAGAGATGGAGTTTGGGATCGATCTTCTTCCCGATACTCAGACCATTTATATTCCTTCTTACCGTATGGCACCTACAAAACTTAAGGAGTTGAAAGAGCAACTCAAAGATCTGTTAGATAAGGGTTTCGTAAGGCCCAGTATTTCTCCTTAGGGTGCTCCTGTGTTATTTATGAGAAATAAAGCTGGTTCTCTACATATGTGTATTGACTATCGCCAGTTGAATAAAGTCACTATCAAAAATAAGTATCCTCTTCCTAGAATAGACGATTTGTTTGACCAATCGCAAGGTGCAAGTTATTTCTCAAAGATAGACCTTCGATCCGGCTATCATCAACTCAAAGTTAGAGAGTGCGACACCTCAAAAATAGCTTTCCAAACTCGCTATGATCATTTTGAGTTTCTTGTTATGTCCTTCGAGTTAACTAATGCCCCGACAGCTTTCATGGAACTCATGAATCGAGTGTTCAAACCATATCTTGACATGTTTGTTATCGTATTTATAGATGATATTCTGGTGTACTCCTGTAGTGAGAATGAACATGCAGATCATCTCCGAATTGTCTTGCAAACTCTTAGAAACCATCAATTGTTTTCCAAATTCAGCAAGTGTGAGTTTTAGTTGAGGTCAGTTGCTTTTTTAGGTTATATCATTTCTTCTGAGGGTATTAGAGTTGATCCCTAAAAGACAAAATCTGTTAGAAACTGGCCTAGACTTATCTCTCTGACTGACATCCAAAGTTTCTTGGGTCTACCTGGCTATTACCGCCATTTTGTTAAAGTTTTCTCCTCTATAGCGTCTCCTATGACCCGATTGACCCAAAAGAAAGTGAAGTTCTTGCAGTCCAATTCTTGTGAGAAGAGTTTTTAGGAGTTGAAGACTCGACTCACTTCAACCCCTATTTTGACTTTGCCTAATGGTGTTGAGGGTTTTGTAGTATATTGTGATGATTCTAGAGTTGGTTTGGGTTGTGTATTGATGCAGAAGGGTAAGGTGATAGCTTATGCTTCTAGACAGTTAAAACCCCATGTGAAGAATTACCCCACCCATGATCTTGAGTTAGCTGCTATTGTGTTTGCTCTAAAAATCTAGATACACTACTTATATGGTGTTCACGTTGATGTTTTCACTGATCATAAGAGTTTGCAATATGTATTTACCCAGAGGGAGTTGATTCTTAGGCAGAGAAGGTGGTTAGAGCTGTTAAAAGATTATAATATGAGTATGTTGTACCATCCAGGTAAGGCCAATATAGTGGCAGATGCCCTAAGCAGGGTGTCTATGGGTAGTGTTTCGCTTATTAAAGAAGGTAAGAAAGAATTGGTTCGCGATGTGCACCATTTGGCTAGACTGGGGGTTAGGTAGTATAGGGGTGCAGAGTAGTTCCAAATCCTCCTTGATTTCGGAAGTAAAAGAGAAGCAAAACTTAGATGCTAGTTTGGTCAGACTGAAAGAATCAGTCAAGGACCAAAAGTTGAAGGTTTTCTGCCAAGAGGGAGATGGTGTGTTGAGATTGCAGGATAGATTATGTGTTTCAAATGTTGACGATCTGAGATAAAGAATTATGGCTGAAGTGCATGGCGTGCGATATTCTATTCATCTTGGTGCCACCAAGATGTACTGCGACTTGTGGGAAATCTATTGGTGTAGTGGCATGAAGAAGGATATAGCAATATTTGTGGATAAGTGTGTGACATGCCAACAGGTTAAGGTAGAACACCAAAGACCTGGTGGTATGATGCAGGAGTTCGGTATTCCCACTTGGAAGTGGGAAGAGATAAACATGGATTTTGTGACTGGTTTACCTCCTTTAAGGGGAGTTGGGATGAGCATTTACCGTTGATAGGGTTTGCTTACAATAATAGTGTTCACTCTAGAATTGGGGAGGAAATATAGGTCACCCATAGGTTGGTTTGAAGTGGGTGAAGCTATCGTGAGTGGTCCTAATTTGGTCTTTGAGGCTATGGAAAAAGTCAAAGTGATTAGGGAAAGATTGAAAACTGTATAGAGTCATCAGAAGTCGTAAGCTGATGTGAGGAGAAGAGACCTTGAATTTGAAGTTGGTGACTTGGTTTAATTTACGATTTCACCCATGAATAGAGTGAAGAGATTTGGGAAGAAGGGAAAACTTAGTCCCCATTATGTTATCCCCTACAGAATTCTTAGCCATGTTGGTAAGATAGCGTATGAGGTTGAGTTGCCTTCAGAGTTATCTTTCGTTAACTCTGTCTTCCATGTCTCCATGCCTAGGAAATACGTTGGTGAGTGTGTTGTGGTAGATCCTTCAGAAAACCCTGATGTGCAAGATAGTCTTTCTTTTGAGGAAGTTCCTATTGAGATTTTAGATCACCAAGTCCAAAGACTAAGGAACAAAGAAGTTCCCTTGGTCAAGGTGTTGTGCCAAAACCAATCTGTTGAAGGTGCAACTTGGGAAACCGAGACGGATATGCGATCCAAGTATCCGCACCTATTTTCTGCAAGCCCCGATCAAGCTGAAGGTACCATTCTGCTCTAAATCATGCTTTTTCTATGCATAGTTGCAGTAGTTCAGCAGTTATTTTATACTATTCAGCTATGATTTCATGAGTCATGCACTCCTTGTTGTGTTCGAAATATAGAATGAAGTAGAGGCAAGATTAGCAAGTTGCTTCATCTGTGTACCTTTCGTTTTCTCTTTACTCTTAGTATACCCAGCATCATTCGAGGACGAATGTCCCCAAGGGGGAGATCTTGTAATGCCCCGTACTTTCCTAAGCTAGAAAGTAAACCGTTGTCCGTACATGTGAAACCCCCAATTCTATAAGCCATATTTGGGCACATGAATTACCAAGAGTACCCTAGTTATAAGAGTGCTTATGATGTCTTAAGTGTTGTTATATGAGACACTTAAGGTAGTACAAGCTAAGAGTTTCGAAATCCATCAAGTTTTAGTGTTTGAATTTTCATGGGTCATCTTTGAATAAGCATAACTTGATAAATATGTGGTATTTCTGCATATTTCTACCCACCAACTTATAGATAATCGAATTAGCTTTCCAACGATACCAATTTCATCAAAATCCGACACCCAAGCAAGGAGTTATGGCTTTGCGAAGTAGAGTGCGTCGCCTAACCAATCGCACATGGCTACTAGAATAGGTGTGCGATAAGTAATGCGGAGCATACCTAAATTTGTGCGATAAGAAATGTGGCGCATACCTAAATGTGTGCGATAAGAAATGCGGCACATACTTAAATGTGTGCGATAAGCAATGTGGCGCATACGTAAATGTATGCGATAAGCAATGCGGTGCACACTTGGTGTTTCAAGTAGTAAAAACACTGTTTCGAGTTATTTTGAGGGCAATTAAGTCTTTTGGCACTCCTTACACATCCCTAAACTTAACCTTACGAATTTAATAGAATCTAAACACATCATAACCCTATTATCAATCTAAGTTCATCATCCAAGAGCACTAAAGGAGAAAAATAACTAGGGTTGCACAATCAACATTAAGGGTCCAATCTTTCAACGAATTTGTTACCATAAAGGTATGTGGGTTTTTCAACTAGAACATCCTTTCGTTCTTGTGCCCAAAATTTTATATTATTTTACGAAGATACATGATTTTACTTGTTTAATTATGAATTTGAGATGGAAACTATTATCCTATATTCTTGTTCAAGAAACTATGATATTTTTGTGATGTGTTAAAGATAAATTCCTTGAGTTTTGATGTTAATATCATGTTTCAAGTTGAATTTCCAGATTTTCATATGAGTTATACTTGGTTGCTATACGACGTATGAATCTTGAAATATTTTGCTCAAGGGTTGATATATGGGATTTAAACCCTCTTTGAGATTATGATCTTTGGTGAAGTAATGTGTTATACACACCTTGATATTTGAATAATTTGAACTTTTGGTCTTGAAAGAGTTATTTTTGAACTTGAATGAGAAAAGAAATCCACATGTTGATTTATGATTAAAAAGGGGTAGCATAATGGCTCCCGATATGAATTGTTGAATTGCGTTGTTGTGGATTTTCTTTTAAAATGGTCTGAGCTCAGTCCGGGAGTAGTCTTTAGCAGCGAGTGAGAGGTATAGCTGTGATTGGTACTTCCCTAGAACAACGTGCCCCCGTAGGATGTGAGGCTAAGGATAATTGATATAGTGATCACTAGTGAACAAAAGATTAAGGTCCTACTCCGATGGCAAGGATTGGACAGCTCTCCCTAATGTGGGTTGGACGTTGGACTCTATGTAGCTCACATGAATTATGTCGGTTGTAAGAGACTCCCAGTGTGTGTGTGTATTCTTCTTATTGAGATGAAAAATGTAATAGTTTGAAAGTCTGAGTTGAGAAAGTTATCGTTTTTGAAAAATTTGATGAATATTTCTATATCTTAAAGAGAATTATTATGAAAGCTACTCATTTTGATGACTTGAAAATGATTATGAAAGTGATTGGGATTTACTATGATGACTCACATATTTTCACCGATGTGTTTTACTTATGGTGATTATGATGATTTTATTTCAAGCTATGTGAGTCTCTTATTACAGCATGCATATTTTCCTATGAATTTTTGTGATATAGGACTTTTATGAAAACTTGCATACACCCTCATATACTCGGTCCATATTCCATGGTACTGACCCATGTATTCTTATGTAGGCTACATTTTTCCTATAATGTTGGTCCAGGTTCTCATTCCCAGGTTTGACATGATTCTCTGAGCACATTGGTCTACATTTTCTGCAGTGGTGAGTCCTCATGGTTCGAGGAATGGTTATTTCAGATTTCACTCTTTTATTTTGAGTTATCATTTTATTCCCTGATGTTAGGGTCAATTGGGGTCTGTCTCAATGGCTCAGTGTTATATAGTTTAGTAGAGGCTTGTCATACTAGATGGTTAAATTGATTAGTCTTGTGGAGAGGTCATATTTTGTTACTTTTTGCATCTCTTTCATCTTGAATTATGATATTATGGAGGATATCTTGATGTTTAATTATACTAATCCTGTCGATGACTGTTGAATGGTATGAAAATAGCTCAAAGGGTTAGCTTGGGGCTACTTGTAGCCTTAAGCACCGTGTGACACTTCGGGACCCATTTTTGGGGCATTACAGTGCACCTCAACTTAGGTAAAATACCTAAGTTGAGAGTGGCTATTGTCAAAATGTAAGCAACCAGTGGAAAGTTGGTTTAGAATATAGTTTAAAGGAATTTGGCCTTGATCTGTCCAAAGATATTGTGCACCTTAGCTTACTGTATCAGCATAGGTTGAGGGTGACTGATGCTTGAAAAAAAAATTTGTAAGCAAGTTGATTAAAATAGCAGCTTAGGGCTGAAAAGTTGCTAGGGCAATGAGAGTTAAGCCCTAATGAGTCACTTTACCAAAAGAGTACCCTCACCTAGCCTGAAGCCTCATTAAAAGCCTAGAAAAGACCTATTTTATCCTAGCAAATCAGCTTTGAGGGTGTGTTAAATGGCAAGGGCAAGCCTATGGGTACCTGGACTATGCTTGTAACTTCTTTGATGAGTGTGAGAGTTTAGATTGTGTCCACGTAGTACAATGAGTGGTGGACTTCATTATTGTGACTGCAACTGGAGTTTCACTTAGTTCTGTTGTTCGCTGTGGGACATGACATCCATGTTGCGTGTGCTGAATTATAATTAATGTTGGGTGTAGAATATGCTGGTTGAAACTCATATGAGTAAAATGATGAGTGAATGGTTACGTCAAAGTGATTCATTAGTTGGTTTCTTGTCATGGTATGGTTCATGTTTGCAATTGGATGCTGAGTTACTTGAGGACAAGCAATGATCTTAAGTTGAGGGTGTTGATGTTCTGTCTTTTGACGGAATATTTTGCATCATTTTCTTAAGAAAGTTGTATGTTTTCAAGCAACTAAGGTTGCGTTTCATACTGGTTTTTAATGTTTCAGGGTAAGGATCTTGCTCAAGAAAAAGTCTCAGAGAAGTGGTAGAAAAACACTTCTGACGGTCAAAATAGTCGACCATCAGTATTGCAACGGATCACCAACTTGACCGTCAGGCATAAATAGAACCCAAGACTTCAAGCCTTGCAGCGACGGACCAAATGACAGACCGTCCATCTTGCGACGGACCACCAATTTTTCCGCCAGTGTCATCCAGAACCAGGCTCCCTGAAGGACTCAGGGATGGACCAAGTGGTGGACCGTCATACGACAGACCACTAAGTTGGTTGTTAAGTTCATCTAGAACCTGGACCCCTTAAGGACTCAGTGATAGACCAAAGGTGGACCGTCAGCCTTATGAAGGACCACCAATTTGGCCGCCAGTCTTATCCAGAAAGTGACCTTTCTAGATCAACAGCAATGGGCCAAAGAGTGGACTGTCACCCTTGTGACGGACCACCAATCTGGCCGTCACTTTAGACGTGAATTTTATGATTTGGAATTTTAAATCCTTTTAGCTGGAAACATATAAATACCAAGTATTAGGGTTTAGTAGGGATCTTTTGTCTTCAGTTTCATACTGTCTCTTCTATTGAGAGCTTTGTACTACTTTTTATTGGGATTTGAATCTAGGGATTGAGACGCGATTATTAGTTTTCATATTTTTCCATCAAAGATTGATAAGAACAATATTGTGACTTTTTTAAGTACTCTTTTGAAGCTATTTATGAACATGAATATAACTTTGATTTCTGACATGGAGATGAGTAGCTAAACTCTCATAACTAGGGTTATGGGAGCCTTGATGTAGAGAACTATTTTGGGGTTGTGAATGGATTTGTTTTCTAACATCTATCGAATTTGCATGAATCTTTCTTCATTTTAATGACATCTCTTGGTTGTAAACTTGAGAAGTGAGCCCATGAACTCCACTTGTCTGACAAGAAAGTGGATGTTGGGAAAAGAAGTGATTCACATGAACTCCATAGGTTTACCCTTTGGGTTAATAGGTCGATGCCTTAATAGGACTAACCCTCATGATAGTGTTATTGAATAATGCATGGACCCTTTAAGTTCGAGAGAAGTAAAGGGTGAAATACACATTAGGTTGAGAAACATGTGGGTAATCTTTAGAATTCAATAATTCTTGCAATTGGATACATAAGATAGAATTCGAGCACAAACTTACAACCCTAATTGTTTAAACATCTTGGTGAGCATAACTCTAGTTAATTTATTCTCATTGGAACTACATCTACATTTACTCTCTGTAGCTGGGCTTTTGTGTAACGCCAATACAAAAGAACACTGTTAACATTTCCAAACCCCCTTTATTTTGGAACCTTAGATCAACAGTCTAATAACAACCACAATACTTAGTGAACACAGTATTCCCTGTGGGATTCGACACCCAACCCAGTTGGGTTCTATATTTGACAGTGACCACTTACTATCTTGTAAAATAGTTGTAATTTGAGCGTATCATAATAGCAAATCTAAAATTTACTAAAGTAAAAGGTGCATGTCAAGGTAAACTTAGAGTTTACTGGAATAAAAGTTTATAAATTGACATGAACGGTCGACATGTATCTACTGAGTATTGAACATATATTGAAGAATTCAAAAATTCTTCATGAACTTTTAATATTGCTTGTTCTTGTGATAATTTGGTTGGACCAACTAATTTTGGGATTGGATCCCTCAAAATATGAAAAGAATAAAAGGTGAATAAGGGCTCGTTCACCTACTATTTGATATGTTGAAAAAATGCATCAATAAGATGATATCACATGTATATTCATGGTCAACCTACGTTTGACATTCATAAAGTTACTTATTCAATATAAATTGAGCATAATTTTCAGATTGTGTAATAAAGATAATCCATCTTGATAATGATAGTTTAACATTGAATGCCTTCCATAAATAGCTGAACCATTACTAATGAGATTAAAGTTTCATGTATTGGTATGAAATATGATATGTTGCATACAATAGCACTTGTATGCATTAGACCAATATATTATGATTATTTCTTTCCTCTTAATTGGTTCAAGGTCAGGAACTAACTATTCCATCTAATAGTTTTGATGTGCGGTATACGATTAATAATTATACCATGATGCACAAAGATGGATTCCTCAAAGAAGATGGAGGATGTATGTTAGTTTTCCTAACATAAGGGGGAGATTATAAGTAGCTATGAAATATGTTAGGAATTATCATAAGATCCTTATTCATAAGAGAATTCAATTCATATGCCAAAAGCATCTCATATTTAAGTTGCAAGTGCTCATATTGTGTCCTTGAAGGACAAAGTCTATGCATGCATGAAACATGGTAGACTAATCTGTTCCAAATGAAACAAGGAGCAAATAATCATAATAATAAGGTAATGTGCTCTTGAAGATCCTATGACATAACACTTCATGAAACCTTATGATAGGTTCAGGTACCTAAAAATAGTGAAGTGATGAGATCTCAAAGTGTTATGTCACATTGCGAACCGAAACAAAATGAGAAACCGCCGATGATACCTTTGATACAATATTGGCGTAATATTGTGAAAGATCACGAGGATCCAAATTCTAGGTATATTTAAGCATGATGACCTAGAAATATTTATCATGTGACCTGAAAGGATGCATTTTGGTAAGCGTACAACTTATTTGATTTGCAGTCCAGACACTTGAAAATGTCACCTATGAAATGTTGAATATTATCACTTGACAAAATTTACATAAAAATTTGTCTAAGGATTCAAAATGTTTGAAGCATATAAAAGTTTCTAGGAAACTTATTTAGAATCCTTATATTGTATAAGCTTATAGCTTGAAAATTATTGAAACTCTTGGAGAGTTTTCAAAGCAATAGATTATTTGCTGAAATGAGAAATATACCAAATTAGATTGGTTATGAAGTACCATATCTTAGTTCAAGTGGTGCACTCATGTATCTTGCAAATACTACAAGACCCAATATAGTCTTTCCAGTCAATTTTTTAGCATCTTTTCCTACTAGGAGACATCAGAATGGGATAAAATTTGAGAGGTTGTTTTATTCTAAAGATTGCAGTCCCAATCTTATTGGTCATGCTGACTTTAGGTACTTATCTGACCCGCATAAATCTCAGTTTCAAATAGGCTATGTATTTATATGTAGTGGTACTGCCATATCTTAAAGAGATACAAAGTAGTTTATCGTTGCCACTTCATCAAATCATGCTGAGATAATAACTATTCATGAAACAAGCCAATAATGTGTATGATTGCGGTCCATGATACATCTCATTCGAGAAAAATATAGATTGAAATGTGACAATGTACCCACAATTTTATACAGAGATAATGCAACATGCATAACACATCTTAATGGAGGATTTGTAAAAGGAGATAGAACGAAGCACACTTCATCAAAGTTTTTCTATACACATGATACAAAAGAATGGTGATATTAACGTGCAACAGATTCATTCAAGTGATAATGTGATTGATCTATTCACCAAGTCTCTTCCAACTGCAACTTTTAAGAAAATGATGCACAAGATTGGGATGCAAAAGTTCATTGATGTTCTCATCAGGGGGAGTTGATACGCATTGTACTCTTTTTTCCTTACAAGGTTTTGTCCCACTGGATTTTCCTTGTAAGGTCTTTAATGAGGCAACTTATATGCGTATTATTAGAGATGTTTACTCTTTTTCCTTCACTAGATTTTTTTTCCACTGATTTTTTTCTAGTAAGATTTTAACGAGGCATATTATCTATGTAGGTATTCAAGGGGGAGTGTTATAAATGTATTTATATTATAGTGAATGTCTTTTAAGATCTAGTTGATATCTATCAGGATTTGAAGTATCTGTCTTTTAGTCAGAAACTAAGATTATTTTTCCCTATAAATAGAGAGGTTTTGTTCATTATATTCTAAATCTTATGATCTCTCATGACTCAAGAGAAATAAAGAAACCTACCCCTTCTCTCTATTTATTCTTGTTGTTCTCTATTTATATTTCATAACAAAAATTAAAAAATATTATCATTTTTATGAATTTATGAGCATACAATTTCTAACCACGTTAAATAAAAACTCATATAAATATTAATTTTGTCAAGACTATTTTAATATTCTAAAGTAATTAAATAATCTATTTTGATTAAAAAATAACAAAAATTAGTAAAAATTAAAGCTTTTGGGTCTTGTTGTCGGATAACTATTATCAAAATCTTGTATAAATAATATCATTAAAAGATGATTCAGAACGATTCATAAAGCATGAAGTAAAAGTAAAAAATTAATTATTAAATATTTGACTTTTATATTTTGTAATTGACTTGATTAAATAATATGTAACTATGATAAACAAAATCTTATAACGAAAGCTCTAAGAGTGATTTATCGATTAGTTAAACAACAAAGGAATTTGAATAGTTCACTTGATTGAGAGTTTAAATTTTCACTTTATTGGTAAATATTTAATTTTCTACTTTGTAATTCCTCCTTAATTCTCATTCCTCTACTCCTAATTATTTTTTTGCAAAAATAAAAATAAAAATAGGAAATAGTTAAACAATAGAAATTACAAGAAAAAACTAAATAATAGTTTTTCATTTCATGACGTATGCACCTAGTGTAATGTTCATATGGTAAGAAAAAAAGATAAAATTACTCCGTCTTTATTATCCAATGTGTCACAATTTTAGAGGATTAAAAGTTAATTAAAGTTACTATAATAGCCTTGTGAGGACTACCAAAAATTGATATTCTCTCTTATATATAATAAAAATTGGTATTCTCCCTTATATATAATAAAAATAAAAATTACTCCTATTATGTTAAGGAATTCTTATAAAGTTTTGTAAGATTTCCTTTCCATGCAATTTTTTTTATTTTAGGACTTTTTACATAACTTAAATAAGAAAATTTTAATAGTTTAACAATAAAATTTTTAATTAATTTTAAAGTCCTAAATATTATAAAAATAATTAAATAATATTTAAAAAAAGTGAAAAGACTATTTTGTCTATTGTAGATTATTTTAATGAAGGGCAACAAGTTCGAATAACTTTTTTAAGGGTATTCATACTTTTAATATATTATAGATAGATATAGAATATAGAGAGTCTGTTGCAGTGTGCCCTCTTTTTCAATTTACACCCTATCCTATTTTTTTTTTTGTATAATTTACACCGTAATCTCTTTATTTCCTTACAAAACAGTAAAACTATTCTTTTAATAATTTTTTCATGAGGGCAAAATAGGAATAACAATAATAATAATTTTGTATTTAGATAGAGATCTCCAAACAAAAAACAAGTAGCTACCACAATTAAACAAATTTTATGGACGGATACAGATGACTTAAGTACCAAAAAATCCACAATCAAATATGAGAATGGTTAACTTCTTAATCATATGCATTTGCTTCTAGAAATTGTTGTGTACAAGTGCAAATGCATGTGAAACTTACCCTTGAAGTCACTTGGAAGTACAATAAATATAATACACAAAAGTACAATATATATAATACATTTCTATGACTAAAGAGCTCCAACTTAAACATCTGAAACATCTTACAAGATTAAATATCAATTCAGCGCGAGCAAAAGAATCTCATATTATTTCAGTAGTTTAGCAGCAACATATTCTGTAATAGCCATGCTGAAAGTTAGGCCCGGTGATTCAATCCCAAACAGGTTAACTAAACAAGATATATCATGAGTTTCCTCTCTCTGTAAAACACGCATTTGAGGGACTGTCAGATTTAGCAAACAAAACTACAACTGAGATATAACTGAAAACTGATTCCGACAATTCTTATCAAAGTTTGGAGAAAGAGCCGATGAGAGTACTTTCTATAACTTGGTCACAGGGAAACACCTGAACCGTTAATCTTGTAGCGATTACTGATCAGTTAATCACATGTGATCGGGGTAGTATAATACAGCGATGAAATAGATGTACTACGAAACTTAAGGGACCATTCGGGTTGAAACTCACAATACGTTCGATGTGTTACCTGAACAACAAAATCAGTACGACCCTCTTCTGGACCAAAAAGCTTTGGCCTGATGCTTGTATAACCTGGCTCCAAAGATCCATCCTTTAGACCAAGGTAGTATTTTCTTATTGCTGGGTAGAATTGATTTGCACGATCTTCATGCACAGAGTAATCGAACCTAGACTATCATAAGCATATCATATCGGAGATTAGAATTCTTCTCCTCCTATTAGTCTCGTAATGCAAGAAGAGTAACTATTTCCAGCGTTAAGCAAATCTTTGGACTGTCCTGCGATTTCATTTTCCATTTTAAGTGGAAAGAATGTAATGGGCTAAAAACTCAAAAGGAGAAATGCTTTCAAACCTTTCAATATGCAAAAACTTACATTATCTGTCTAAACATTCATCACCTACAATTTCTGGAAACAGTAAGGAATGCACAAACTTTTGAGCTTCAGTTGGTGCAAACAAAGATAAAATGTAAATTCAATAGCTTGATGTCTATCATCAGAGATAATAATAAGGACATAATAGACAAATTCAAAATTTCTAGTGTCTGCAGTAGCTTTTTGATACTAACGTCAATGTAATTTATTTATCCTATACAAAAGAATTCCAATTGTTTGATGTTTCTGTTGGGTTCATAGTAATGAAAGTGTGTTGAACGGAAAATGGAGAAATCAAGTGGAAGAGAAAAATTGAGTTAACACCAAAAATAGAAATTGTACTCAATTTTGGAAAGTTTACTCTTTCTCCCACATTGGTGGAAGAAGAGAACTTGAAGTGTTTATAATGAGAAACAGTCGTCGCTCGCTCGGCTTCGGACTAAACAATGATGAAAAATGCTGGAAATATTTTTGAGTTTTAATCCTCCATTTACATGCAATAACAGTGACGCGATGCTACTGTTTTACCTGAATAATGCAGAACAGTTGCATTGCTTTAGAACTGGTGTTCATGGAAAGATATGACTGTTCATGAAAGGATGGAATCTTTGATGAATAGGCATGAATTTACAGCAAAGGTGCACCTTTGGAGTGAACCATTGCCTCCTTTCTAAAAAGACATCATTTGGCTATAAATAACCTGGTTTTCATCCATAGGTTAGAGATAGAAAACATAGAAATTTTCAGATTACAAAACATTCTTCTTGTCTTAAAAATACTCTAAGTGTGATCATTCAAACAGTGAGTGTGTTCAAAGAATCCACCTATTTGAGGTACCGCTATAGTCGGATTGAAGGCCATTTTATCCTGGGAGGAAGATTCCATAACCTCGGGTACAGTGAGCGAAATTATTCCTTAAGGAAAGCACGTGAATTCGGACGACTTGGCCTTAATCATTTTTGTTTCATCTTTGTTTTCTGAAAAATAAATACACCTCTTAGAAAGGTCTTTATTGATCTTGTATTGAGGGTGTTTAATACTTCATTGTGTTCTTGTTCATACTTGAACTCAAGTTAAAGTTGTTGTTCTGTGATACAGATTCTACGTACCCGTATTGTGAAAAATAACAGTTTCAACATATATAAGAATCTTTTTTTCTAGTTTATCACTCTTGTTGTAGTGAGGCAAACTGATCTGTTTCTTCATATGAAAAGGAAAAGAGGAGAATAAATAGGTAAAAGTTGTTACACAAAAACAAAATAAAAAATACAGAGAGCAGAGCAAAAAACATATCATCCTAAATTTCTTACCTTTGAATTTCTCCTTCTTCAGTTGATCTTGCAATTTCTTTTTATTTTCATCCATTGAATATTTACTAGTTTTGTAATTTATCTTCAGCGAAATATGAATTGCCACTTTGTTTACGGTTGGAGAGTTTTAACCTAGTTACTGATGGAAAAGTGAATGGCGGAAAGGTTATATTTCATCTAACCTCCTACACTAAAAATTAAATAAATTTATTTTTTTAAAAAAATATTATTATTTCTATTTTGCCCTCATTAAAAAATGATTAAAAAGGTGATTTTACTGTTTTGTAAGGAAATAAAGAGATTGGGGTGTAAATTGTAAAAAATAAATAAATAGTATAGAGTGTAAGTTAAAAAAAGAAACACACATTACGGTGCAAAATGAAGCGAACTCGATTATAGATATAGATATAAATTATAGATATAGATATAGATAGATTATAGATAAGGAGAATTAATGTAGACTCCTAAAATATATTTAAAAATAAATAAATCTTAACCGTGCTTAATCACAATCTTATGTATTTCATCACACTGCCATAATATTCATGGTCTTTAAAGAATTCACAATTGGTCTAGCTCCACAAATTCTACTTAGTGCACTCTTCCGAAGGTATTTATACGTACTTTAGTCATAACTGTAAATGTTTTGCTAAATAATTTTTAGATATATTCCTCCACTGATATTAGTTGGATTGAATAGTGTGATTTGTATTGACATTTTTTAATGTGAAAGCTCACTGGTGACTACTATTTAAGTTTTATTCCTTTAATTTCAATGTCTAAGATTTCTTTCAATCGTTTTATTGAAGTCAAATTCTCTCGCATCATTCATGTGTTTTGTGTTTGTTGAAAGCTATCTCTTGTCGTATGTCATTCTATTAATTAAGAGAGAAGTATACATTAGCTTCTGAACTTGTCACATTTTATTCATGATACACCTGAACGTTGACTTGTTCTAAGTACCTCCAAACTTGTTTTTTTAGTAAGTCACGTGGCCCTTTTTTAATGACATGGCAAAATGTTTGGTTTCACACTCCATCGCGCGCATGATGGAGTGATTTTTCGGTCAAATCAGTATTTTTAATGTTTAAAACATGAAAAAAAAAAATTATTTTTCTTTAATTTTTTCAAAAAATTCAACTATCCCTCTACCTATTTAACCTCCAATCTAAAAAGAAAAAAATTCATTCTATTACTTCTACTTTATCTACTTATTTTTAACTCTATGGATTATAATAGGAGACTTGTTTGTGCATGTGGGTCTCCTCCAATTGTGAGAATTTCATGGTCGGACGACAATTTTGAACGTAAATTCCTCAGTTGTATGCATTATGTTGTATGTAGTTATATTGGTTAACATTTTTTAGTCCCTAACGATTTGATTTTCGATTTAACCGATAAAAAAAATACTCATAAAATAGAAAAAGTAGTAAGTAACATGAAGAAAAAAAATGAATCATATTTGTATATATATATATATATATATATATATATATATATATGGGGTGTAAAATAATAATTTAGCATAAACTTATTAGGTTATTGGTTTACCCAATAACCGAATAAAAAAATCAAAATTGAATCAATGACCCAATAATTTGTTTTTACAAAATCATTAAAAAAATTGTTAACCCAATAACGATAAATCAATAACATTTTTATTGATTCGATTTTTGTAACCTCTAACTTAAATTATGATTTCTTACCCCATTAATTATAATAAGAAACGTGTTTGTGCATGTGAGTCTCCACAAAATTCTAATCGAAGCTCTAATAAAAAACTACTATGAAACACTAACCGGAAAAAAATAATTTCATATTTTTAACACAAAAAAATATAAATTTTTATATAATAGCTTACTTGATCGATGAAAATTTAACCTTTCACTATTTTGGAGTACAGGAAAACTGAAAAGCATAATTTTTTTAGAGAGAAATTGAATAATTAAGGGTAAAAGAGTTATTTATTGATATAGGATAAATATAAGAAAAGTGGATGATATTTAACCATGTGAACAACCATATCAATACTTTTTTCCACGTGTCCGCGCGTGTATTACACGTTATGGACAGTTAGCAAAAAGGGTCACGTGACTTACTAAAATAACAAGTTCGGGGGTACTTAGGACAAGTCAAAGTTCAAGTGTATCATGAATAAAACATGATAAATTCAGGGGGTAATGTATACTTCTCTCATTAATTAATTATGTTTGTCGAATATTCTTATTGTGGGGTTGAATTAGACCGCTACAGTGCACTTCAATTCATCCAAGAAGTGGGTTTGATTTATTTGTGCCTGACCTTTAATCACTTGAGAGCCCATGATTTCAATGAAAATTGTGTAAGGCGTGTTATTTCGATGTCAATGCCTCACATAAGTAGAGAGAAACATGAAGGAATCCCCATAAGATACCGGATAAGTGTTTAGCGTGTTATTTGTGTTCAAGATGGCGACACTCTTCAGGAAGGGTCACAAGTTAAGATGGGATAAAATCATGCCTTCACATTATGTGGTAAATATGACCATCTCGAATAAGTATGATTTTGCAGTAAATTTCTTTTACTTTTATCATTACTCATTATTATTCATGTTTTTTGAGTCGAGGAATCATCAAAATCAATCTCTTATTCATTCAAGTCGCATAGAAAGATAGATGCAGGGACTAAAAGATAGTTAGAGCCACGAGTAGATGTGGAAGTATTGAACCACAAATCTCTTATAATACCCAGCCAAGCCCAATAAAATCCTAATATCTGTTGGATTCGTGGTTCTAGACCACTTCTTAACTCCCTCAACTTTCTAGGATCTACCTTGATCTCCTCTTTAGAAATCACATGCCCAAGAGCATATGTACTTTACTTTCTTACTCATATGTATTGATTAGTAGTAGTTGGAGTCGCGTCTCAGCTATCTATATTTAGTATAGTAGAGGCTTCACAAATGTCAGTTAGAGTCACTTATGTAATTTCAGTCCCTCTTTTCAAACTTTATTAGAATGTACAATTGTATCAGTATTGTAATTTCACAGATTCCATCATTATTATGTTTTCGCACAGTAAATTCAGTCATTTTATACATATTTTATCAGTTGCGTAACATTATGCCGTTTCATGGGTTAGATTGAGATCACTTATGGTCCTAAGCATCGTGTGACGTCTCGATATAGATTTTTGGGGCGCTACAGTTAGCCTCCTCAATAAGGTCCGTGCCATGCTGCTATGTAAAAGTCGGGTTGTTTTTATTTTTGTTACGCCCCAAGAACCTATCCTGAGACGTCACATAGTGCTGAAGGCCACATGTGGCCTCAAGCTAACCTCTAAGCTTGTCATCACTTTCAGAACTCATTATAGCACAAATATGCTAAGATAAAGAGGAATAACCATGTCATGAACATACTGAAATACAAAGTAATACTTCCCTGTACAAACAAAATACTAAAATCTCTGTACACGCTGGTACACTAGTCTGACAAAGCCTCTACTACATAGAACTAAGGAGCCATTGGGACAGATCCCCAACTGACTCGTACTGAACTGAAAGTAAATAACCATCTATTAACAAGACAAAATCAGAGACACAGGTCCTCAAATCATGAGGACTCACCAACTGCAGAAATATAGATAAAGGTGCTCAAAGATCACTGTCGCTGCTGAGACTGAGCACCTGAACCTATATCATGAGGAAATATAGAATACAAAGGAGTATAAGAGTCAGTACTTGGGAATGTACTGAATATGTGGGGGTGGATGTAACATTTTAAGTAATGTCATAAATGTATAGGAAAATCATGCATGCTGATAATAATAACTCTCTTCGATTGAATTTTCTAAGACATCATTTCTGGAAGTCATCAGTAATAACATGTGCTTCATAAATCTCATAAATCATTTAACTCAACTCACACTCTTTGACTCATGACTTAGAGTGACTCGGTAACTCATTGTACTTAGATCATTATGGACGTGGGAGTTTCTTATAACCGATAGAACTACACCATGTGAGCCGTATGGAGTCCAATGTTTTGCCCTCCTAAGGAAAGAACCCCACATTGGCGGGGGTGTTGTACTCTTTCCAGAGAGTACAACCTCAATCTCGTTATCTCAATCCCATACTCGACCTCTAGCCCAGAACTATCAATGTCAATCCTACGGTGGCACGTAGTTTTAGGAAAATACCACATTTCCCGCTCGGTGCTAAATACTCTTCCCAGACTCAGATCAGAACGCGTTACGAAATCCACCTTAATCAATATCAACTCATGGGTCTATTTTAGAGACCAAAACATAAATATATATCTCATTTGTAAAATCATAAACATCTTTTGGATTCCTAACTCGACTCAACTCAACATAATTTTTCTCAACATCAAGTACATTTGCTTTTCGAATCATTTTCAAATATCAAAGCTTCAAGGAAACATCATAGGACTCATTCTTGACTTTCAATCTCAAATATCGATGTATATGTTCAATAATTTCTCATGGAAAGACATAACTCATGACACTTGTCTTAAATCGCTTAGAAATCATCAATACATAATGACAATATATAACTCATGGAATAAATTTTCAATTTAAGAAACATGATGATGAAATAATCATAAAGATCAAACTTATTCAACTCAAATCTCATAAATCATAAATAAAGAAATTTGGGTGTAAACCCACTTGCAAAATCATATAAATCAATAATAGAAAGTAAATCTTTAGGCACAAGAACGAAAGGAGTGTTCTTGTTCAAGCCCTACATATCTTGGATTATAATTTTGGAGATATAGAAACTTGTTTGGAACTTCTTTCTCACACTTTTAGACCAAGATTCTTGATGCCTTTGACTTGGGGAACTTAATTCTCGAACAACTTAGAGAAATTCATGGAAGATCCTTAAATTTCTTGGAAGAAGATTGAATTTTTAGGTTTTGGAAGAAACCCTAATTTCTAGATGTTTCTTGGAAGAGGAAAGGAGAAAAATGAATAGCTATTCTCTACTAGGATATATATATATAAGACCATATGGGGGAAAGAACCAAAATGCCCTTTTTTAAAAAGCTGAAATTTGTTGATCGGGGCCTGTGACGGTCGATCTGATGGTCCGTCAAGTCTCCTAACAGTCCACTAGATCGTGCGTCACTCGAGTGCCTAAACTAGAACGTTCTGCCTCGACATGATAGTTGAAGTGATTATCCATCAGGAAACTGATGGTTCACCAAGTTGTCTGTCACTCGAGGGCCAGAAACGAGACATTCTATCTCGACCTGACGGACCCCTTGATGGTCCGTTAACTTTTTAACGGTCCACCATCTTAGCCGTCACATGGTGACCATGAAGAGGGGTCACTGCCTTGGCCTGACGGGAAACTTGACGGTCCACCAAGGACCTGATGGTCCGCCAGGTCGACCGTTAGACCTGGGCGATCCGATATCGCTGAGTAAAACGGCTATAACTCCCTCGTCCGAAGTTGAATTTCAATGAAATTGGTATCGATGGAAAGCCTATTCAATGTTCTACATGAAAAAAAGTATAAATTAGAGAAATACAACATGGTTTAAACATCAATCACTTTAGAAGTCATACATATCCACTTAAAAGATGGATTTAGGCTTAAGAAACAATCGGGGTATTACAATATCTCCCCCTTGGACACATTCGTCCTTGAATGTTGCCAGATAGGACAAGAAGAAGAGAAAATGAGGACGTATTGGTGGAATGACTCACATCTAAGGGCTCACTTTACTCTAAACTTTTGAGTACTTCCCCAAATGCACGAACCATAGAGAGAATAACTATATAGCTGAATACATTAGATTAGGAGGAAACTAAATTAAGGGAATAGTACCTTCAGCTTGATTCAAACTCATAGAGAAAAGATGAGGGTAATTAGCTTGCATACTTGGTTCTTCTTCCCAAGTGACACCCTCTACTGATTGATTTTGCCACAGAACTTTAACCAAAGGAACTTCTTTGTTCCTTAGTCTATGGACTTGATAATCTAGGATTTCAACCGGGATTTCATCATACTAAAGGCTATTCTAAACATCACAAGATCAACAAAAATAGAGTCTCTAATATGCTTTTTGAGCATAGAAACATGAAACACAGGATGGACAACTAACAACTCTACAGGCAACTGAATCTCATAAGTTGCTTTCCCAATACGATTTAAACTCTATAAGGGCCAACATATCTGGGACTCAGCTTCCCTTTCTTTCCAAATCTTTTCACCCCTTTTATGGGTGAAATTTTCAAGTACACCATATGACCAACTTCAAACTCAAGAGCTCTTCTTCTCACATCTGCGTACGACTTCTGATGACTCTATGCTGTCTTCAACCTCTCCCGAATTAACTTAACTTTTTCTATAGCCTTAAATACAACATCAGGTCCAATCACAGCAGCTTCACCCACTTCGAACCAACCTATGGGCGACCTACATCTTCTTCCATACAAAACTTCAAATGAAGCCATTCCAATGCTAGCATGAAAACTATTGTTGTAAGCAAATTCAATCAATGGAAAATGTTCATCCCAAATGCCTTTGAAATCAAGAACACAAGCCCTCAACATATCCTCAAAAGTCTGGATAGTCCTCTCAGCCTGACCATCTATCTGCGGATGAAAAGTGGAGCTAAGATAAACTTGGGTGCCAAGACCCTTCTGAAAGGCTCTCCAAAACTAAGAAGTAAACTGAGTACCTCTATCGGAGATGATAGACAACGAAACTCCATGCAACCTGACTAACTCTCAAATTTACAACTTAGCATAGTCCTCCGTGGTGAAAGATGTATGTACTGATAGAAAATATGTTGGCTTAGTCAATCGGTCTACAACGACCCAAATAGAATCATGATGACGATGAGAGAGAGGTAAACTAGTCACGAAATCTATGATCACCACTTCCCACTTCCAATATGGAATGCTAAATTCTTACATCACGCCACCAGGTCTCTGGTGCTCTATCTTTACCTGCTGGCAAGTTGCACACTTTTCTACGAACTTTGCTATATCCTTTTTCATACCATTCCACCAATAAATTTCCCGCAAATCGTGGTACACCTTGGTAGCACTGGGATGAATAGAATACTACACACCATGCGCCTCAGCCATAATTCTCTGCCTCAGATCATCAACATTAGGCACACACAATCTATTCTGAAATCTCAATACACAATCTCCCCCTTGGAAGAAAACCTCCACCTTTTGGTCTTTAACTGATTCTTTTCATTCGACCAAACGAGAATCCGTATCCTGCTTCTCCTTTACTTCTGAAACTAGGGAAGATTCGGAACTACTTTGAACCCAAACATTACCCTCGGCTGAGTCAAGCAATCTAACACCTAACCTAGCCAAACGATGTACTTCACGGGCTAAGTCCCGCGTATCTTCCTTAACATATGCTACACTACCCATGGATGATCTGCTAAGGGCATCTGCCACTATATTGGCCTTGCCCGGGTGATACAACACACTCATATCATAGTTTTTCATAATTCTATCCATCACCTCTACCGAAGATTCAACTCTCTCTGAGTGAACACATACTGTAAACTCTTATGATCCGTAAAGACATCAACATGAACACCGTACAAATAATGTCTCTAAATTTTCAAAGAAAAACCCACTGCAGCTAACTCGAGGTCATAGGTCGGATAATTCTTTTCATAAGGTTTTAACTGCCTGGAGGCATAGGCTATAACCTTAATTTTCTGCATCAACATACAACCCAAACTAACTCTGGAAGCATCACAATATACCACAAAATCATCTACACCATTAGGCAGGGTCATCACAGGGGATGAAGTGAGTCGAGTCTTCAACTCCTGAAAACTCTTCTCGCAAGAATCTGACCACTGGAATTTAACCTTTTTAGGTCAAACGGGTTAAAGGAACAACAATGGAAGAGAAACCTTCGACAAAATGATGGTAATAGCTAGCTAGACCCAAGAAACTCCTAATATCAGATGGGGAAATAGGTCTAGGCCAATTCTTCATAGCTTCTACCTTTTGAGGATCAACTCGACTACCATCAGAAAAATAATATGACCCAGAAAGGAAATTGACCGAAGCCAAAATTCACACTTGCTAAGTTTAGCAAACAACTGTTGATCCCTAAGGGTCTGTAAGACAATTCGAAGATGATCTGCCTGGTCGTTTTCACTCTAGGAATATACAAGGATATCATCTATAAACACAATAATGAACATATCTAGGTACGGTCTAAACACCTGATTCATGAGGTCTATAAAAGCTGTTGGGGCATTCGTTAGACCGAAGGACATAACCAGGAATTCAAAATGACCATAACGAGTGCGGAAACCATCTTTGGAATATTACACTCTCTGACTTTAAGTTGGTGATAACCGTATCTCAAATCTATTTTTGAGAAGTAGTTGGCACCTTGCAGCTGATCAAATAGGTCATCAATTCTAGGAAGAGGGTACTTGTTCTTGACTGTGACCTTGTTAAGCTGACGATAGTCAATGCACATGCATAATGAACCATCTTTCTTTCGCACGAATAGAATGGGTGTACCCCAGGGAAACATACTAGCCTTATAAAACCCTTATCAAGAAGATCTTTGAGTTGCTTTTTCAACTCCTTAAGTTCTGCGGGGGCCATACAATATGGAGGAATAGAAATAGGATGTGTATCAGGGAAAAGATTAATTCTGAATTCTATCTCTCTATTGGGAGGTACCCTGGGAGATCTTTCGAGAAAACATCAGGAAACTCATTGACAACACTAAGAGACTGAATAGTTGGAGTCTCAGACTTAGTGTCCTTAACTTGGACTAAATGATAGACACAACCCTTGGATATAAATTTCCTAGCTTTAAGATAGGATATGAAATGACTTTTAGGAGATACAAAATTTCTGGACCACTCAAAGACTGGCTCGTTGGGAAACTGAAACTTGAGTACCCGGGTACGACAGTCTATAGATGCATAACAAGAGTGAAGCCAATCCATACCCAGAATAATATCAAAATCAACCATGTCTAGCTCAATCAAATCTGCAAACATGACCCTACTAAGAACAGTGATAGAATATTTCTTAGATACTTGCTTAGCAACAACAGATTCACCCACTGGTGTAGAAACTAGAAAAGGCTTGAAAATCTTTTCAGCACTTATTTCAAAATTCACAGCCACCAACGGAGTCACATAAGAAAGACTTGACCCACGGTCTATCAGTATATACACATCGAAATGAAATACACAAAGCGTACCAGTAACAACATTTGGTGAATCCTCCTACTCCTGGCGGGGTGGTATAGCATAAAAGCGATTTTGCTGTTGACCACCTGCAGTACTAGACGAGGCACTCTAAAGAGGAGTAGGACGAACTACAGGGGCTGGAGCACTAATAGTCTGACTCTGGGGATGAACATCTCGACTCCCCTATCTAGCATATGGGCAATCTCTGAACTTGTGGCCCAACTTACCGCAACCAAAACAACCCCTCTGACCGACTAAGCACTCACCGAGATAGTCTCTACCGCACTTCAGACATGGGAGAGGATGAGGTATGTTACTTACACTATTCTGGGACCTGGACATAGTAGGCCTATTACCCTGCTCTGGCCTAATTCTGAATGCAGGAGTACTGGCTGATGAAGGCGCTTGTACAAGAGAACGGCTCTGGAATTGAGGAAGGATCCCTCCAGAAAATCTAGTCTGACAATAACCCTGTTGCTCTGATCTAATTCTCTTATTCCCTCTCACTCTCTCTCTCTCCTTCACTTTGTCCACTTCAATCTATTAAGCATGAATCTTTAGTCTTGAAAGGTCCATATCCCTATTAAGCATAGCGGATCTACACTCTTTCATAATATAACCTAATACACCAGCCAAGAACTTACTCATACTAGTTCTAGAATCAGCCATCATAACAGGAGCATACTTAGATAACTGTTTAAACTTATGGCAATACTCCTTAACTGTCATGGGGCCCTGTCTCAAGTTCATAAATTTTTCTAATTTTGCTTCCCTCAGCTTCGAGGGAAAGAATCTGTCTAAGAAGGTATTTTAGAATAATTGCCAAGTCACAGGAGTATCATTCTCCCCTCTACTCTTCCTCTACATCTCCACCCAATCATAAGTAACATCTTTCATTCAATAGGCAGCCAATTCAACACTCTCCTCCTCCGTCACGTGCATAATTTGAGTGATCTTTCTCATTTCATCTAAATATATTTGTAGGTCCTCACCTACTTTTAACCCAGAGAAATTAGGTGGATTCATTCGCATAAAGTCATAAACCCGGGCTGCAGCAGAATTATTCCCTTGCAGAGGTGGAATAGTAGCCTGGGTGTTGGCTTGGGCGTTGACGATGACCGTCTGGGTTAGCGCTTGTAAAGCTACTCAGAATTCAGCATGGGACACCATCTCACCTAAAGGATCAATGGGTTGAGGTCGTTTGTTGTTTCTGCGAGCTCTACGAGGAGGCATTTTCTGACATAAGAGAGCATGAATTAACAGCAGAGAGAAACAATCATAGGAACGATAGACTCTTGAAAAAAAAACAAATTTTCCTAAAATGTTCCATAGCCTCTTGCTCAAAGATGTGGCACGCTATACACCAAAGATCAAGACTCTACGTAACGCGGCTTGTCAGACTCCCTAGAACTCCTTGAACCTTAGCCTCTGATACCAAGCTTGTAACACCCTAAGAACCTATCACGAGATGTCACATGGTGCTTAAGGCCACATGTGGCCTCAAGCTAACCCTCTAAGCTTGTCATCACTTTTAGAACTCATTATAGCGCAAATTATGCTAAGATAAAGAGGAATAACCATGTCATGAACATACTGAAATATGAAGTAATACTTACCTATACAAATAAAATACTAAAATCTCTGTACATGCTAGTACACTATCTGATAAAACCTCTACTACATAAAACTGAGGAGCCATTGGGACAGATCCCCAACTGACTCGTACTGAACTGAAAGTAAATAACCATCTATTAACAACACAAAATTAGAAACATAGGTCCTCGAACCATGAGGACTCACCAACCACAAAAATGTAGATGAAGATACTCAAAGATCACTGTCGCTACTGAGACTGAGCACCTAAAGCTATATCATGAGGAAATATAGAATACAAAGGAGTATGGGAGTCATTACATGGGAATGTACTGAGTATGTGTTGGTGGATGCAATATTTTAAATAATGTCATAAATGTATAAGAAAATCAAGCATGCTGACAATAATAACTCTCTTCGCTTGAATTATCTAAAACATCATTTCCGGAAGTCATCAGTAATAACATATGCTTCATAAATCTCATAAATCATTTAACTCAACTCAAACTCTTTGACTCATGACTAAGAGTGACTCAGTAACTCATGGTACTTATGTCATTATAGACGTAGGAGTTTCTTATAATCAACATAACTACACCATGTGAGCCACATGAAGTCTAACGTTTTTCCCTCCTAAGGAGAGAACCCCACATTGGTGGGGGTGTTGTACTCTTGCCAGGGAGTACAACCTCAATCTCGTTATCTTAATTCCATACTCAGCCTATGGCCCACAACTATCAATATCAATCCTATGGTGGCACGTAGTTTTGAGAAAATACCACATTTCTCGCTCGGTGCTAAATACTCCTCCCAGACTCAACTCAGAATGCGTTAGGAAATCCACCTTAATCAATATCAACTCATGGGTCTATTTTAGAGACCAAAACATAAATATATATCTCATCTATAAAATCATAAACATCTTGTGGATTCCTAACCCGACTCAACTCAACACAATCTTTCTCAACATTAAGTACATTTGCTTTTCTAATCATTTTCAAATATCAAAGCTTCAAGGAAACATCATAGGACTCATTCTTGACATTCAATCTCAAATATCGATGTATATGTTCAATAGTCAAATTACTCATGGAAAGGAATAACTCATACATTTGTCTTAAATCGCTTAGAAATCATCAATACATAATGACAATATATAACTCATGGAATAAATTCTCAATTTAAGAAACATGATGATGAAATAATCATAAATGTCAAACTTATTCAACTCAAATATCATAAATCATAAATAAAGAAATTTGGTTGTAAACCCATTTGCAAAATCATGTAAATCAATAATAGAAAGTAAATCTTTAGGCACAAGAACGAAAAGAGTGTTCTTGTTCAAGCCCCACATACCTTGGATTATAATTTTGGAGATGTAGAAACTTGTTTGGAACTTCTTTCTCACACTTTTAGACCAAGATTCTTGGTACCCTTGACTTGGGGCACTTAATTCTCGAACAACTTGGAGAAATCCATGGAAGATCCTTGAATTTCTTGGAAGAAGATTGAATTTTTGGGTTTTGGAAGAAACCCTAATTTCTAGATGTTTCTTGGAAGAGGAAAGTAGAAAAATGAATAGCTATTCTCTACTAGGATATATATATATATATATAAGACCATATGGGGGAAAATGACCAAAATACCCTTTTTGAAAAAGCTGAAATTTGCTGATCAGGGCCTGCGACGGTCGATCTGACGGTCCGTCAAGTCTCCTGACGGTCCACTAGATCGTCCGTCACTCGAGTGCCAAAACTAGAACATTTTGCCTCGACGTGACGGTCGAAGTGACAATCCATCAGGAAACTGATGGTCCACCAAGTCGTCCATCACTCGAGGGCTAGAAATAAGACATTCTGTCTCGGCCTGACAGACCCCTCGACGGTCCGTCAACTTTTTGACGGTCCACCATCTTGGCCGTCACATGGTGACCAGGAAAAGGGGTCACTGCCTTGTCCTGACAGGACACTTGACGGTCCACCAAGGACCTGACGGTCCGCCATGTCGACCGTCATACCTGGGCTATCCAATATCGCTGAGTAAAACGTCTTTAACTTCCTCGTCCGAAGTCGGATTTCAATGAAATTGGTATCGATGGAAAGCTTATTCAATGTTCTACATCAAAAAATTAGAAATTAGAGAAATACAACATGGTTTAAACATCAATCACTTTGGAAGTTATACATATCCACTCAAAAGACGGATTTAGGCTTAAGAAACAATCGAGGTATTACAGTTTTATTTACTTAGGATGAGGGGTATTGGAGCTTTTCACCTATGAACAACCCTTAAACACTATATCAACCTATTTCCATCAGTTTTTATGACACAAAACCTATTGTTTCACTCTTAAACTCAAAACCCCAAGAAAGCATACAGGTTTCATCATACATTTATCTTTTGGGTTCCAAGTTCTAAATTGCTCAGAAATCCCCGTATGTCTAAGGCATGTACCTCTTTCCCTATACTTTTATTTTATTAATGACATAAAAATTGATTTATTATTTATCGTTTTGATATTGAGTTTTGAACTGTGGGTTGAGGATTTTGGATATAAATTGTTTGAATATTTTTCCATGGTTTCCATTGATTTATTATGCATGAATTTTTGGTTTGTACACTCATTGGGGTGCATGGGAATGGTGAAAGAATTTAGGGGTACAATGGATTCCCCAAATAATTGGTTTTGGTATGGAAATTAGAATAGCCTCAACCCACTTGCATAATTGGTTTTGGAATGTGATTTATCAATTGGCTTGACTTATTTCTTTAAAACTAATTCATTGCATAAATGGAAAAATAGTTAAGGATGGTTTTCACAACCTTGTGGGGTACGAGGGAATCCCATAAGTGATTTTTATAATGGAGTCAGGGGTATGAAGGAATCCCCAAAGGGTTGGCCAATGACCGACCCAAATGAGCCCTACCGTCCCAAATCCAACCAATAACCATAACAAACTAAAATCGTAAGCCTAAACCAAAACAATAACCAAACCAAGTTCCATAACATAATATAAAGGGATGGAACAGTGAGAAATTTAGTCCAGCGGTATCATCCCTAATACCAATGCCAATACTAAGTCTAATATCAATACCGATTCCGTTCATACCAACCCATAGTAGTTCCACAAAAGCGTCTAACAAAAAAAACCAATATTCGATTGGGACATGCCCACAACGATAACCAAAAACAATATCAATAAATAAAGCAAAGTGAGTAAAAACATCTATGAACATGAAATGGAGCCTTTCAGAAAGATGAAAGCTCACCACTTCAATCCAAAAGTTGATCTCGAAATTCAATCACTATGCAGGAGAAGTAGAATGGTCGATTCCTATAACACATGGGGATACAGCCGCCCAAAGATGGGTTAGCGAGTGAACGCTAGCATGAACTCAGGATAAGGATTAAATAATGTTATCCAGTAAAACCAAGTAAACCAACCATATGTATGCAAACCATACATATATATAACCATGCCGGGAAAGTGAATCAGGTTTAACATGCATTTAAAACCATTAAAGTGGGTATGTATAGCTTAACTATCCTAAAACCATCCACGGGCTATATGGGTTAAGTGCAACCCCTTGAACGGGCCCCTATGTGTATAACCGCATGAACCGAAGATACCATAAGAGTAGGAGATTCCCAAGTACCCTTTGCTCTCCATGATACATATTTACTGTATACTTAGAGGCTTCCCATGTAACTTACAGTATCATATATGGTCACCATGAGCAACCCCTCATGTCGACAAACATAAGTTTCCAATATTCGTTCATTAAACTTCCACCTTCACGATTAGCTATCACACCTTGCCATTATTTCCTAATTAAAACTATTTCCAACCAGCCAATCCATTATTCCATTTATTATTAAACAAGGCTACTAACAATGGTATCATCATACCAACTATAATTTGCAAGTATTGACCTTAGCCAAACCTTTTAAGGCAAAGTGATTCCCGTGTAATCATTTACCAAGTTAACTTGGGGGAGTCCCATGTACCCCACAAGTGTTCCATTATTATATTTTCTTGGGGGAGTACCATATACCCCACAAGTTGTTCATTAACATATTTTCTTGGGAAATTCCATCGTAGCCCACAAAGAGTTCAATTAACCATAACCATGACCACTAAACCATTCCATTTAACCATTCCAAACTGTTTAAACCATTTAGATTTCCATTACTAAACCATACCATGCAATATTTCCATTAGAAAGTTCAATAATATAGTAAAAGTATTCTCATAGGCATTTAATCAAACATATTGGGGGCATAGTGTTTCCAAAACCAAAACCAAATACTAATTAACCATTCCCATGCAACCAAGTATCCAAACCACCATTAAAATATGTAAATACATAATTAAAACATAGGAAAACCATAACCAAGTCATAATAATCAAAACCCCTAATATATATTTGAAAACCTAAAACCATATAACAATTATGCCATGAAAACAATTTACAAAATATGCCTTTAGTTGGAACTAATAATGAGGGAAGGAGTATATGCCTTAAATTGAGTAGATGATGGAGACAAATAATCAACACAAGCCCCAAATTGATCACCTTAGTGAAACCCTAGCCTTCCTTTACCCAAAAGCTTTAGAGAGGATTAGAGAGTGTTTTCTAAGTGTTAATGAATAGAATAATAGGGTAAATAACCTCCCACCTCCCAAGTGTGTTAAAAGTCATGGGGACTTAACTGGTTAAGTGGGGAAATATCCAGATTGCCCTCATTTAAACTACATAAGATTTCCGTTAGGGGGTACGAATACCCATACCAGTCGTACCCTTCAATACGAGTGGTACCCACCACTCATACCCTAGGCCTCCCCCTTAGACCCAACACGATCCAAGGTACGACTTACATATACCAAGTTGTACTCAAAGCATACGACTCGCACCTTCGAGCCATACCCCTGGACGAATAGAATCACAAGGATTAAACACTATCTACTATATGAGTCCATGGTATGACTCGTACCCTAGCTTACGGATTATGGAGAGCCATCCGTACTCAGATCCAACTTAAGTTTCCAAGTCTAAGATTAAGTGAAGGAAAGAACCAAACAAAGTAACCCATACCGACCAATACGACTCGTACCACTCAAGTCGTATCCATTTTTGGAACCAAATTCAACCCACTATCCAACACTGGTCAGCATACGACCAACCCATATGAGCAGTACCCTAACATATGACTGGTACCCCTTAGTCATATGCTTTCTAGAAACCAAAATCTAAGAAATTTTCTAAGGGTCAAAACTCCAGGGTGTTATAGTCTCCCTAACTAGGAGCATTCGTCCCCGAATAATGGACAAGGTAGGGTAAACACAAGCATGATTAATTTGCATTATCAAATATCAATCCAACATTTAACCAAGTTAGAAAATAAGGATGCAAGGATACTAATCTTTCTTTTAGCAAAGGTTGAAAACAAAAGTATGTTTGAAGAACACATACCTTCTGCATGATTCCCAGGAACAGAAAATAGATGTGGACATTTGGACTTTATGTCCTCTTTTGCTTCCCATGTAGCCTCTTCCACCTTGTCGTTCCACCATAAAACCTTAATCGAGGCCACATTCTTTGTCCGTAACCGATGAACCTACCTATCCAGAATCTCAACTAGGACCTCTTCATAAGATAGAGAATACGAGATACCCAATCTTTCCAAAGGAAGAATTGAAAAAGGATCAACAATGTACTTTCTCAACATAGAGACGTAAAATACTGGGTGAATGCAGCTAAAACTAGAAGGCAACTCTAATTCATAAGCCATATTAACAACCCTATGAAAAATCACATAAGGACCAACAAACTAGGAACAAAGATTCCCCTTCTTACCAAATCGCATTACTCTCTTCATGGGAGATACCTTTAGGAACACTTTATCCCTAACCTCAAACTTCAAGTCTCTACGCCTTACATCCATATAGGAATTTTGGCAACTTTAGGCAGCCTTATGGCTATCTCAAATCACCTTTACCTTTTCCATGGCCTGATAAACCAAATCCAGACCGAAAATATCCACCTTTTTTTA
>NC_061122.1:164623985-164739041 GCF_002878395.1 Capsicum annuum
CTACTATTCAATGCCTCAAAAGGGGCCATACAGATGCTAGAATGATAGCTATTGTTGTAAGAAAACTTTACCAAAGGTAGATGCTCAACCCAACTACCACCATTATCAATCACATATACACGAAGCATGTTCTCCAATGATTGAATAGTCCTTTTTGCTCTCCTATCCATTTGAGGATGAAAAGTAGTACTTAGACTAACCTTAGTCCCTAATCCATTCTTAAAAAACCACCAGACGTGAGATGAAAACTGTGTAACCCAATAAGAAACAATCAAAACAAGTACCCCATGCAGCTTTACAATCTTATAAAGATACAACCTCGCATAGTCTTCAGTCGAGAAGTTAGTTTGCACTGGCAAGAAGTTAGCAAACTTGGTCATCTTATCCATCATGACCCAAATTTAATTAAATTGATTTTGAGACTGAGGAAAACCAATAATGAAATCCATATTAATCACTTCCCATTTCCATTTGAGTAAATTAATTTCTTGATACAACCCACCAAACCTCATGTGCTCAATTTTGACTTATTGGCACACCAAGAATTTAGTCATAAAATCAGCCACATCCCTTTTCATACCACTCCACCAATACATCTCCTTGAAATCATGATATATTTTATCAAACTAGGATGAAAAACGTAGCGCATTTCATGTACCTCAACCAAAATCCTTTGCCGCTAACTATAAACATCAGGAACACACAACCTCTCTTGGACTCGTAAAGTACCATCAATACTGATCTCAAAGACCATCACCTTTTGTATACCAACATCACTCTTTAATTTTATTAAGACAGGATCCAACACTTGTTTCTCCTTAATCTCTGTACCAAGAGACAACTAAACCACTTTCTGTACCATCACACCACCATCATTAGACTCCAAGAGACGAACTCCAAGATTATCTAAGTGGTAAATATCCTTTACCAATTCCCGCTTCTCCTGTTCCACATGATCTAAACTCTCTATAGATAACTTACAAAGAGCATTAACAACAACATTAGCCTTACCTGGATGGCAGTGAAGACTCATATCATAATCCTTAAGAAGCTTCAACCATCTCCTCTACCTGAGATTTATCTCCTTCTGAGTGAACACAAACTGTAGACTTTTATGATCAGAAAAGATACCCACATGCACTCCATACAATTAATGCCGCTAGATTTTAAAAGTAAAAATTCCCATGTACCTTTAACTACCTGGAAGCGTAGGCAATCACCTTCCCATGTTGCATCAAAACACAACCAAGTCCCACCCGAGATGTATCATAATAAACCACAAACCCTTCATTACCTTCAGGCAACGTCAAAATCGAAGCTAAAGTTAGATTATCCTTAAGCTTCTTGAAACTCCATTTACACGCATCTGACCAAGAAAACTTTACCTTCTTCTGAGGCAACTTAGTCAATGGGGCAGCTATCATCAAGAAACTTTCCATGAACTGCCTATAATACCCAACCAAACCCAAGAAAATCTAAATGTCGATTAAAGTCATGGGTCTAGGCCACCTTTTAAACACAACCACCTTTTGAGGATCCACCATGATCCCCTCGCTAGAAATAATATGGCCCAAGAAAGTTACAATGTTCAATTAAAACTCACACTTAGAGAACTTGGCATACAACTACTACTCTTTCAAGTTATACAACACCACACAGAGGTGATTTGTATGATCCACCTCACTCTTACGATAAACCAGACTGTCATTAATAAACACAATAACAGAAAGATCCAAAAACTACATAAAAACCTTATTCATCAAATCCATAAATGCCATTGGGGCATTAGTCAACCAAAATGACATAACTAGGATATCCTCCTCCCTATCTTAAGCTGATGATAACCATACAAAAGATCTATATTTGTAAAGAACTTAGCACCTTGCAACTGATCAAACAAGTCATATATTCTTGGAAGAGGAAGTTTGTTCTAAATTGTTACCTTATTCAAAAGCCAATAGTCAATGCACATCTAAAGGAAACCATCCTTCTTGCAGACAAATAATATCGGTGTACCCCACGTGGATACACTAGGACGAGTAAACCCTTTATCTAGAAAATCCTTAAGTTGCTCCTTGAGTTCCCTCAACTGATCCAGAGCCATTCTATAAGGAGGAATAGATATTGGATGAGTTTTTGAAACCAAATTAATACCAAACTCAATCTCCTTATATGAAGGAATGCCAGAAAGATTATTTGGGAAAAACTCAGGGAACTCATTCACCACTAGAATCGAATGTAAAGAAGGACCCTCCGAGTTAGAATCCTTAAGTCAGACTAAGTGATAGAGACACCCTTTGGAGATTAATCTTTGAGCTCTAAGATAAGAAATAAACCTTCCCCTAGGATCTAGGACTCCACCCTCCCACTTAATAACTGGTTCACCAAGGAACCTAAAGACAACCTTACAAGTCTGACAATCTAAGGACGTGTAACAAAAGTGTAACTAATCCATCCCCAGAATAACATCAAAATCAACCATATTCAGTTTAAACAAATCCACCGAAGTCTGCCTAATATCAAAAGATACCGTACACCCCCTATAGATACTTTTAGCAATAATCAAGTCACCTACCTAGGTAGAAATAATAAAAAGGATTCAAAAAAACCTCAGGATTAAAACCAAAATACACAGCCATAAATAGGATCATATAAAAAAAAGTAGACCCCAGATTAAGTAAGCAATACACGTCACAGGAAAAGAGTTGTAATATACCAGTCACGACATCAGGTGATACCTCAGATTCTTGAGTAGCAAAAGCATATAATATATTTTGACTAGCACCAACAACAGAAGCAGGAGCAAACTCCAAAGCAGCAGCACTAGATGCAGGAGCAGAAAATAAAGCAACTGGAGCTTTGACTGCTCCCGAAGCACCCTTACCAATCGGACAGTTTCTAAGTATATGGCCTAGCTGACCATATTTAAAAGACATGCCCATCCCTTCATCATAAAATCCCCTATGAAGACGACCAAAGAACCGACAAGGAGGGCATGAAGAATCCGATTATGCCCCGCTCGCCTGAGATTGGGCATCTTGTGCCCAAAAATTATCACCACCTTGCTAACACCCATCACCCAAAGGCTTCGGGTAAGGAGCACTAGCTGTAGAGAAGGAACCATAACTCCCTCACTTCTTTTTTAGCCACTTACCACCATCCTAATCAGCCTGTTGTTACCCACCACCTTAATAAAAAAACTTGAACTTTTTACCTTATATTTCCCTAAATTTAGCTTGTTTTCTCTTCTCTTCCTCTACCTGTTGTATATGAACCACCAACCTAGACATATCCATATCCTTGAATAGCAATAGTCTTGCTTTCAATGATCAAGTCTTGGGATAGTCCAGAAGCAAACTTTCTCATCCTTGCCTTTATATCAGACACCAATTCTGGAGCAAACTTTGATAGCTAATGAAATTTTAAGGCATATTTCTTGACTGATATTTTCCCTTGTCTTAGAATGACAAATTTCTCTGCCTTTACTTATCTCAGCTGCCGAGGAAAAAAATAGTCCAGAAAAGTATTTGAGAAAGTCTCCCTTAAGGAAAGCTACTCAACATTACCTTTATCCCTATTCCACTTCTCGTACCACTGGTATACGGTATCCTTGAGCTGATAAGCTGCAAAATTCACCCCTTCCACATTCGTTGCCTGCATCACCCTAAATATTTTTTCTATTTCATCCAAGAAACCTTGTGGATCCTCTATACCTTCACACCAATAAAGGTAGGGGGATTCATCTTTATAAATGGGCCAACCCTTATGGCATCAGTAGATGAAATACCGAATGCATCTCACTCAATTTGAGAAGCAACCAACTGAGCAATAGTATGAATCGATTAATGTAATTCTGCATTCATTACCTCACCCTAAAGAGGACTAGTAGCAACTGGTGGAACCCTAAAAATATCAGAGACTGGTCCCCTAGATCGAGTATGGATCTCCTATTTTTCTTCCATATTATCTTTTGATAGGATAGAAGAATCTCCTTGTGTTCCAGATCATCGAGGCATGATCTAAAAGGCAAATAGACAAGGATTTGAGAAAATTCCAGGGCTTAGGCTCCAAGCTTGAAAATTGAATACCAAGAAATTGAAACATTCCAAAATGCCTTGTAGCCTCCCCCTTATAATTGTGGCGCGCTATACACTTTTAAAAGAGACTCTACTAGACACAGTTTTATGGACTCCTATTTGACCATGAACCTAAAGCTTTGATACCAACTTGGCATGACCTGACCAAGAGCCTTGTTGTAATGGGAATCTCAAGTCCAAATAGGATTTTAGAGTCCATCCCCAATACCCAACCCAACTATCCAGCATATACCCTAAGTCGAATGAATTCAAACATATAATAATATAGCATGTAATAGCACTAATACAGACTATAAGATAGGTCTATAATCGAGTCTGACCCAAACAAACACCACCATACCAAATCCAACCAATAATCATAACAACCAAAATCGTAAGCCAAAACCAAAACAATAACCAAATCAAGCTCCATAACATAAAATAAAAGGATGTAGTAGTGAGAAATTTAGTCCAATGGTATCATCCCCAATACCAATGTCAATACTAAGGCTGACACCAATACCAATTCTTTCCATACCAACCCATAGTAGTTCCACAAAAGCCTTTAACCAAAAGAAAACCAATATCTGATTGGGACATGCCCCCAACCATAGCCAAAACTAATATCCATAAATAAACCAAAGTATGTAAAAACATCTATGAACATGAAGTGGAGCCTTTCAAAAAGATGAAAGCTCACCACTTTAATCCAAAAGTTGGTCCTAAAATCCAATCACTATGTAGGAGTAGTAAAATGGCTGGTTCCTACATTGCATGGGGATACAGTCACCCGAAGATGGGTTGGCGGGTGAATGCTAGCTTGAACTCAGGACAAGGATAAAATAATGACATTCATTAAAACCAAGTAAACAAACCATATACATACAAACCATACATATATATAACCATATCGGGAAAGAGAATTGTGTTTAACATATATTTAAAACCATTAACCTGGGTATGTGTAGCTTAACTATCCTAAAACTACCGATGAGCTATATGGGTCCAGTGTAGCCCCCTGAACGGTCCCTGATGTGTGTAGCCAC
Organism: Capsicum annuum; assembly: GCF_002878395.1. Taxonomy (NCBI): domain Eukaryota; kingdom Viridiplantae; phylum Streptophyta; class Magnoliopsida; order Solanales; family Solanaceae; genus Capsicum; species Capsicum annuum. The sequence goes on from NC_061122.1 coordinate 164,629,108, forward strand.
CTGAACTAAAGATATCATAAGAGTAGAAGATTACCAAATACACTTTGCTCTATATGATACATATGTACAGTATACTTAGAGGATTCCTGTGTACCTCATAGTATCATATCTGGTCGTCATAACCAACCCCTTATGTCAGTAAACATGAGTTTCCATTGTTCGTTTACTGAACCCCCACCTTCACTGTTAGCTATCACACCCCGCTATTATTGCCCAAGTAAAACCATTTTCAACTAACCAATCCATTATCCCATTTATTATTAACCAATGCTATTAATAGTGGTACCGTCATACTGATTATAACTTGCAAGTATTGTCCTTAGACAAACCTTTTAAGCTAAAGGGATTCTCATATACCCATTTACCAAGTTAACTTAGGGGAGTCCCATGTACCCCATTAGTGTTCCATTATTATATTTGCTTGGAGGAAGTCACATATACCCCAAAAGTTGATCATTAATATGTTTACTTAGGGGATTCCATCGTAACCCACAAGGATTTTAATTAACCATAACCAGGCCACTAAACCATTTTATTTAAACCATTTACACCATTTAGGGTTCTATTACCAAACCATACCATGCAACAGTTCCATTAAAAAGTCCAACAATATATTAAAAGCATTCTCCTAGGCTTTTTATCAAATATATTTGAGGTATAGTCTTTCTAAAACCAAAACCGAATACCAATTAACCATTCCCATGCAACCAAGTATCCAAACTATTATTATAATGTGTAAATACATAATTAAAACATGGGAAAACCATAACCAAGCCATTATAAACAAAACCCCCAATATATATATTTGAAAACTCAAAACCATATAACAATTATGCCATGAAAACAATTTACAAAATATGCCTTTTGTTGGAACTAACATTGAGGGAAATAGTACATGCCATAAATTGAGTAGATGATGGAGAGAATCACCAACACAAGCCCCAAATTGATCACCTTAGTGAAACCCTAGCCTTCCTTTTTCCAAAAGCCTTAGAGAAGATTAAAGAGTATTTTTTAAGTGTTAATGAATAGAATAATAGGGAAAATAACCTCCCAAGTATGTTAAAAGTAGTGAGGCCTTAATAGGTTAATTGGGAAAATATCCAGATTTCCCTTACTTAAACTACATAAAATTCCCTTCAGGGGGTATGACTATCCATATCACTCGTACCCTCCAATATAAGGGGTAACCACCACTCATACCCTATGCCTCCCCCTTGGACCCAACACAGTTAAAGGTACGACTTACACATACCAAGTCGTACTCAAAGCATATAACTCGTAACTTTAACTCATACCCCTAGCAGAATAGAATCATAGAGGATTAAACATTGTCTACCATACGAGTCCACGAGTCCATAGTACAACTCAAACCCTAGGTTATGACTCATGGTGATCCACTCATACTCTGATCCAACTTAAGTTTCCAATTATAAGATTAAGTGAAGGAAAGAACCAAACAAAACAACTCGTACCCACCAATATAACTTGTACCACTTAAGTCGTATCCATTCCAGGAACTAAATTCAACCCACTATCCAACACTGGTCATTATACGACCAACCCATACAAACCAAATCCCAATATACGATTGGTACCCATTTGTCGTATCCTATCCAAAAACCAGAAATCCAAGAAATTTTCTATAGGTCAAAAACCTATAGTGTTATAGATACTGGAAACTCATTTTTGGCATTGTGAGAGTTGGTATTGATAGATGTGTTATGTCACACTACATATATATATATATATATATATATATATTTATCAGGATGGCAAAGGGTAAGAATTCATTGTCCTTCTATGGTACCTCCGATTTATGCAGATAACATGCACCAAACCCTTTCAACAGGGGAGCTAACCCATATAGCCCATAGGTACGGGTTTAGAAGATTAAGATACATAGTCCAGGTTAAGTTTTAAGGTCTATGCGAAGCCCTATTCCCTATATATATATATACTACATATGATATTGTACATTAGTTTTAATGGTTTCGGTATAATGGTTCATGGAATTATTTTATCCTATATCCCTGGGTTACATGTTAACACTCCAATTACTATGTATTTTTAGATGTTGTATCCTCATGCGATACAGAAGCTGGCCATAATTATATTCCTTCTTCATAGAGACTAGGTAATCATGGGATAAATTTTGAGTTAGATTGAAGTGGTGAGTTTCCATCCTTCGAAAAACACTATTTTATGCTTTGAGTTTCCTTATATATTGACTCTTTCTTTTGGATTTGTTTTTTGCTATGCTTGGGGGCATGTCCCGACTAGACTATCTTTGGTTTTTTTAGAGGCTTTGTTGGAAATTACTGAGGACATAGGTATTATGGTTGTTTATTGGTTGGTGGATGTTAGATAATGATCTATCAAAGATTCTTTGAGTTTTCTTATCTTATCTTGTCTTCTACTAAAATTCATCTATTGCTAGCTATACTTAGTTAGCTTAGGTTAGGCTAAGGGGGTGGTCTCCAGTCCTTGGTGGACTTGATATACTCATCATGGCCAGGCCCTAGTTCGGATCATTACATACCCTATCCTATATAATCCTTTATGTGGAATTACTTTTTGGTTTTGGCCCTAAAAATATTTTCGACCCCATTTCTATGTCAACTCTTGTGGGTGATTCCATTGTTGCTAGAAAAATATATAGGGGTTGTGTGGTGTCTATCTTTTATAGTGAGACATTGGTGGATTTGAAAAAGCTTGACATAGTATATTTTGATGTAATCTTGAGGATGATTGGCTCCATTCGTGCTATGCTCTCTAGATTGTAGGACCCAAAAGGTCAGTTTCCATTTTCCTAATAAATCGATGGTTGAATGGAAGGGGAGTACCTTAGTGCCCAAATAAATATTTATTTCTTAGCTTAGAGCTCAGAAGTTGATTTCCAAAGAGTGTCTATACATCTAGTTCGGGTTAAGGATTCTTACTCAGAGAATCCCTCTTTGCAATCTGCTCCTATGATAAATAAGTTTCCTAAAGTTTTTCTTGATGATCCTCCTAGAATTTCTCTCGACAGGGAAAAAGATTTTGGGATTGATCTTATACCAGATACTCATCTGATTTCTATTTCTCCTAATAGAATGTCTCCAGCTAAAATAAAAGAGCTAAACAAGCAATTGAAGAATCTTCTTGATAAGGGTTTTATTCATCCTAGTATTTCCCCGTGGTGTGCTTCTATGATTTTTATGCAAAAAAAGATAGGTCTCTTCGAATGTGTATAGTCTATCACCAGTTGAATAAAGTTACAGTGAAAACTAAGTATCCTCTTCTCAGGATTGATGACCTATTCGATCATCTTCAGGATATGAGGTGTTTCTCTAAGATCTAATTTATTCAGGCTACCATCAACTAAAAATTAGAGAGGTTGGTATTCTCAATACTGCTTTTCAAACCCGGTACGACCATTATGAGTTTCTAGTTATGTTATTTGGGTTGATGAATACTCTAGCTGCTTTCATGGATCTTATGAATTCGGTGTTTAGATAATTTTTAGATTTGTTTTTTATAGTCTTCATTAATAGTATCTTGGTGCACTCCAAAAGTAAGGAGTCACTCTAATCACCTTTGAATTGTGTTACAGACTCTTAAGGACTAGAAATTGTATGCAAAATTTTCTAAGTATGAGTTTTGGCTGAGTAGTAGGACTTTTCTTGGGCATGTGATTTCTAAAGAGGAGATCAAGGTAGATCCCAGAAAGTTGAGGGAGTTAAGAAGTGGTCTAGAACCACGAATCCAACAGCTATTAGGATTTTATTGGGCTTCGCTGGGTATTATAAGAGATTTATGGTTCAATACTTGTGAGGGTAGTTTTAGAAGTTTAAGGATAAGTTGAATTTTATGCTAGTTTTGACCTTGCCCAAAGGTACGATAGGTTTGTGATGTATTGTGATGCATCTCGTGCGGATGGGGTTATGTTTTGATGTAGCATAATAAGGTTATGGTCTATCCTTCTAGGTAGCTGAAGGTTCACGCAAAAGGAATTAAATCTCTGGCAAAGGTAGTGGCTCTAATTACTTAAAGATTATGACATATACCATCGCTAGTATCCAGGTAAAGTTAATGTTATTGCTGATACTATTAGCATATTGTCTATGGGGAGCTTATCTCATATGGATGAGGATAAAAGAGGGTTGGTGAGGGATATTCATAGGTTGTCTAACTTGGGAGTCCATCTCTTGAACTCTGAGGATGGGGAGGTGATTGTTCAAGTAGTGTTCAAATCATCTCTTGATGTTGAGGTGAAGGAGAAATAGGCTTTAGATCCCATACTTATGTAGGTTAAGGATGATGTGGATCAGGAAAAGGTTATGGATTTTGAGATTAGGAGAGATGGCATTCTGAGGTATCAAGTAAGATTATGTGTCGCTGATGTTGATGGGCGGCGAGAAATGTTCCTGACTAAGGCCCATGTATCTAGATATACAGTTAATTTGGGTTCGATTAAGAAGTATAATGACTTGAAAGAAATCTACTGGTGGAATAATATGAAGAGAGATATGGCAAACTTTGTGGCTAAGTGTGTGGTCTGTCAGCAAGTAAAGGTAGAGCATTTAAGGTTTGATGACTTATCCCAAGAGATGGAGTTACCTATGTGGAAGTGAGAGATGATTAATATATATTTTATTATGGGTCTTCACGGTCTCGTAATCAGTATGATTCTATTTGGGTTACTGTGGATATAATGACCAAGTATGCTTACTTCTTACCTGTGAGTACTTAACTACTCAGGAGAGGATTATGCTAAGTTGTTCATTCGTGAGATAGTTAAATTGCATAAAGTAAGGGTGTCCATCATTTCTGACTGATGTATACAATTCACTTTTCTCTTCTGGTGTTCATTTAAAAAAGATTTGGGTACTCAGGTGAATCTTAGCAGTACCTTACACCCTTAAATAGATGGACAAATGAAACATATTATTTAGAGTTTAGAGGATATGCTAAGGTCTTGTGTGATTAATTTTAAAGGTATTTGGGTTGATCATTTGTCTCTTATTGAGTTTTCCTACAACAAAAGTTATTACTCCAACATTTAGATAGCCTATTTTGAGGCTCTTTATGATAGGAGGTATAGGTCTTCTGTTGGATGGTTTGAGGTTAGTGAGACTAGATTATTTGATTCTGACTTGGTTCACCAAGCCATAGAGAAGGTGAACGTGATTAGAGAAAGACTTAAGACTACTCAAAGTCTCCAAAAGTCTTATGCGGATGTAAGGCAGAGGGAGTTGGAGTTTGGGGTAAGTGATTGGGTATTATTGAAGGTTTCTCCTATGAAAGAAGTCATGAGGTTTGGAAAGAAGGGGAAGCTCAATCCCTATTACATTGGTCCATATCATATTGTGAGGATAATTGAGAATGTCGCATATGAGCTAGATTGCTAGCAAGTTTGGCCCCTATTCATCTTATTTTCCATGTGTCTATGCTAAAAAAGTGTGTGGGTGACCCTTTATTGATAGTGCCTATTAAGGATGTTGGATTTTTAGACTCTTTGTCTTATGAGGAAGTCCTGATTGAGATATTAGATGGCCAAGTCTGTAGATTGAAAACTAAGTATGTAACTTTAATAAAAATACTTTGGAGAAATCAAAAGGTGGAAAAAGCCACATGGGAATCTGAGGAAGATATGAGAGCCAAGTACCCATTCTTGTTTCCTGCATTGGATAAAAATGATTAAGGTGTGACTTTTACTTTCCTTCTTATAACATTTTGAGTTTGTCCTTGGATTCTGGTTGTATTCTTTCCTTTGTCATGCCAAGCGTGCCCTAACTTCTCATTCGAGGACGAATGATCCTGGGAAGGGGAGGCAATATGACACCCTAAGTTTTTGAGCTTTAGACCCTCCAAGAGTTGAGTAATTGAATTATCTAAGTTTCTGAAACAATGTAAAAAACTGCCAGTGATAACGGTTAAGGGTACGACTCATGATGAGACGTAATAAGCCATTCGGAAGGACTCCTTGTCATAACAAGAAGTTACCCAGGTGTTCCATCCCTGACCAAGAGTCTTTGTTATAACTCGTGATGTAATACAAAGAGTCATGATGAGTGACTCATCATCATAATAGTGAGGGACCAAAGTTTTGTTCCTCAGGTAATGACTCTGGTCCATGACTCATGGTCAGGCATCATGAGTTGTTACCCAAGTACTGACAACTATTCCTGATTTTTTCTGCACATTTTAATTAAGGTCCTTTTCATTTTCACCTCCCTTTGCGCATTTTTCACGACTTAAAAATCACTCAAATGACCCTCTAACATTAGTTATCAAAAATCAAACATCATTTTTTCCTCTTTAACTCTCAAGGCAAGAGATACTAGGCTCTTATAAGGAATTCAACAATTTGACTCCAAACGTTAAGTATTCTCAAAATTCCTTCATATTTTAGACATATTGCTCATCCCTAACCTGTATTTTTAAATTTTGGAATTTATTTACTCAATATTATGTGATTTAATTGATGGATTTGAAATTGGGTTTAGGGTTTTTGACTGTTATTCCTTGAATTGCTTTTCCTATATTTTAAGTGGATAATTCATGTTTTAATTTGTGATTTTTGGGACTGAATGGGTGCATGGTTAAAATGATTGGAATAGGGAACATGGGTTTCCTAAATTGATGGATTTTAGTTTGGTAATGGCATTAACCTCAACCCATTTTGTGAACTTGGTTTTAAATATTCTTATGCACATGGTTTAACTTACCTTAGAAATATTGTATTGTATTAGTGGATAATTAAATAATGAAAATGGTTTTGGAATGCCCTTTGTGGCAATGGTTTGGATTTTAAATGGAACTGGAGAGTCTATGGGTTACATGGATTGGTTTGGCATAATTTATATAATCTTGCAAGTATATTGGTATGACGATACCAAGTCGGTCAATGCCTTAATGAATGACTCCTTGGTTAATATTTGGGTTTATGCGCAAACTTTTATAATTCAGGGCTTAAAGGGAATTGTGTAACTCACTATCAAAGTGTAGTCACGGGGAGGGAGAGACTCATATTGGAAACCACACTTTTTGGCGTGCGGGTTTATTTAACCTTGTGCTTGTTTTACACATTATATATTTTGGATGCTATCGTCTTGGTATCGTTATCCTTTCCTCAGTTCATTCGGCTAACACTCACTGGGGCCCTTTCAGCAAGGGTAGTTGAACCCATATATCCTATATGTGCCTTTAGGATGGAGCGTGCTACACATTTCAGCTTAATGATTTAAACTTTCATGTTCACAACCCTTGTCCCTATCCCAACATTGTATATAAGTATATTTAGTCATTGTGAATACGATTTTGACTGGTTTTGGCAATTGTATTATTTTATTATTTTTCTTGAGTTACATGCAGTGGTTGCCCCAATGACCATCCCTAGATGCTACATCATTTCATGATATAGGGTCCGAGGGTTTTTCATTACTCCTGGACAATAGTAAGTGGTGTGGTACATTGGTCGAGTTGTTGTGAAGTAGTGAGCCTCTATCTTTTGTCATGGTCGGGGACATGCCCTGACCTAGTTTGGCATTTTTAGTTTAGAGGCTTTTGTAGAGAGTGTTGAAATGTTTTGATCATTGTGTTTTGCTATTAGCACTTAATTAGACTTATCTATCTTTGTTGTATAATTTGGTTAACTTTTGTTGCTTGTTATATTATGCTCCAGAGGTTAGGCTAAGCGGGTGGTTCCAACCCACAGTAGGCTTAAGATACCTGTCATGAATAGGCCCTAGTGTAGGTCGTGATAGTTTATTTAATATTATCATGATTATAGTTGGTGGGTTATGAACAAACGATGCCTAGGGATTCATGCATATTGCAGTTTACATGTCTTGAGTACTTTATTGCATGATTCAGTGTCATTTAGTTGGTAGTAGTACTTATCATCAAGTGAACACATGGGTGAAGGCTCACTCGCCATTTGAGGGCTGAGACCTTTTGTAGAAGTCCCTAAGTTCCAAAATTACGGTGCCATCGTAAGTTACGAGGGGTCATCTATCAGTTGAGAACTGAAACCCTAGTCCTTCGGGACATCAGTTTAGTGGATCTATGCCAGTCAGTGTTGGTACCCTTAACAAGGTATTGGCACCCTTCTAATTTAGGTTACAGGTTGGACCTCGGTTTGCTCAGATTGGGGTATGTTAGTTATTGTTATCTCCCACAGTCCTTAGTTTTTTAATTTAGTTTATTTTTTGGTTTTAGATTACGCATGACCTTGAATTCAGTTATGATACAACCCAAAATAGGAAGGTTGTGTTGGGGGCCTCAAGCCCAATCGGGACCGAAGACCACCTTCAATGTCCAACCATAACCACCCTTCACATGATATTAGATGAATTCTAATTATATAACATAATAAGATGGAACAATCATAAATCAAATACAATCAAAAGGTGTCATCTCCCACTACCAATGCTAAGGCTGACACCAATACTGACACCGGCCATGCCAACCCAAAGTAGTCTCACAAAGCCTCTATTCGAAATCAAAATAACATTTGGTCAGGACATTCCCCGACCATAGCCAAAAACCAAAGTCTAAAAAATAACAAAAGTATGTAGAGAAGTCCATAACATAAAATGGAGCCTTCTGAAGTATAAAATCTTACCACTTCAATCTGACACAAAGTTGTCTCTGAATCCAATCATAGAGCAGGAGGAGAAGTATGGCTGGTTCCTGCATTACATGGGGAAACACTACTTGAAGATGGGTTAGCGGGTAAACACTAGCATGTACTTAGGAGTAAGGATAAAATAATGTAAATATTTAAAATCAAGTAAATAACCATATTCTATCATATCTATACATACATATATATATACAGTGTATGTGTGTATTGTGCGTGAAAAAGGGAGAATTAGCAGTGTGTCCTCTATGGAGTATTCTGTGAATGGGAATTCCAGCCTATAACTATGTGGGTGTGTGTAATTATAAGTGGAGTTAATTCCAGTGAGTATGAGTGTATATTGATGGGTGTCTGTGTATTTTGTTCCCCATTTTTCATATGTATCATGGTATATATTGTGTAGCTGTGAGAGTGTTTTTGGTGCGAGGTTTTGTGTGCTCTCCCCCTCCTCTCTCTCTATGCATATGTAAGTGTATGAGCTATGTAGTATAACAGTTGCTGAGAGTGTATCGATGGAGGAGTAGTGTGTAAGTGCGTGTATATGCTGTGTATTTAATGGAAAATCCCTATTCTATGTGTGTGATTGTAGCTGTATATATGTTCTCCAGTGTGATTCATATGTGTGTCATGTGAAATAGAAATAAAAAGGTGAGTTTTGTTGTTGCTGACTGTTTATGTGGGTATCAATTTTGTTAAAAAAAAAAAAGGGGGAAAACATGAGTGTGTAGGGGAGGGGGGTCTAAGGGTTATAGGGGGAGGGGGTGGTAGGGGGTCTAAGGGTTATAGGGGTAGGGTAGTGAAATGGTTAGGAGTGTGAGTAGTTAGGATAAGGTGAGATGGTCAAATTTGATTGGGTGCAGTGTTGATTTGTTGGGAATTTTGTTATTTTCATCATTTTGTAGAAAATTATTAAAAAAAAAGATAGGGTAAATTTGACTTCCAGGAGAGACAAAATTATGTGTCTACATCATGTCCTACTTTGTAAGTAAACACAAAGTGTTTTTAAACAAAGAAGTAGACAAAGAGACAAAATTTTATCTCGGTCATTATTCAAAACAGAGATAAAGAAGGATAGAGTACCACCGAGTCTTGATTAAATTGGAGAGAAAAACATTGAGATTTAGATGAAAATGTATTTGAATTGAAGGAGGAAATGACAACAACAACAACAATAAAGAATTGGTAAAATATTTGTCTAAGAAATATGAATTGGACCATTTTGCGTTATTTGATCACAAATGAATATATAATAATAGAAAAATAGACAATGAGAGTCTAGCATAGTTATATATTAAAACTAAATTATTTTTATGGATCATCATTTAGTTAATGTTAAACATATAGATACACACGCAAATAAACTATAAACTAGTACATTAAAAGTGTGAAGTAGTTTACAAATATTGTTTGAACTTTTTACCTTCGACTTCGATTTGGAAAAAATCGTCTTTTCACTTTTTTCTCTCCAATTAATATATATTTTTATAAAATTATAATTACCGTTGGACATTTAATTATAAAGTTTCACTATTTTTTTTTTTGGAAAAGAAAGATAGTCGTGTCTTTTTTGGGTTGAGGAATCTTTGACAGCCATGTATTTGTTATTTAGGAATCTTTATTTTTTTTCTTTATTTGAATATTCTTGTTATGTATTAGGTTTAGATTCAGATACAAGTTTAATATTGAGTCTATATTTATAATTTTGTTTTATTCAAATCGTTGCAATACAAACTTTGTATAAGTTAATCCTTTTAAAGTTAATTTTCCTGCTTTCATGTGTCAATCAGTTTTTGATGATATTGATTTTTATCCATATGATTGACAGATACAAAATTGAACAAGAATTACGAACAAAGATCAAGCAAACTCCTCAAAGATCAAGAAATATATTTCTAGTGGGCAAGTATTTATAATAGAGATGCTTTGGTTATGCAAATTATTTAGTTGATGGATACAACTTCATAATGAATCTTTGTTTTGCAGTCAAACCAGTTATCTCTTTTGCTATTTGTAATTGCCCATCCATTTCGGATAGTCTAATGTATTATAGAATCTTTTGATGAAAGATAAAAAGTTCAATGTACTTGCACCGAAGGCGGTTGACTGATATTGAAATATTAATTTCTTATTCATTGCTTTTTTTCTCCCAAAATTTAAACTAATTTCTTATTTGATGTGTAGCCATGCTCAATGATTGCAGAGTAGATTTCTTATGGTTTGAGGTAAATTTTCTACATCATAAGTTTATTTTTGAAGTTGTAAAATAATAAAGATTGTGTAGTTTTGGTAAACCATTCTAAATTCAAAGGTTGTCCAAAGTAATACATATTCCTATTTAATTATGACTAATTTTCTTGAATTTACCTTTTTAACATGAAGTGCAGATAGTGTTGATGATTGCTGAGATTTATATTTCATTAATTTATTTTTTATGTTATAGAATAGTAAACGATCTAAAAAGGGTTAATTCTTTGAAGGTGGTGGGGGTATTACTAGCGATAAAAAATTTAAAGAAAGATTTTTTATCTAAAGCCAAATCACAAAGATTATAATCAATCACTAAAAAGAAAGTGGCATTGGAATGTTTCTCAAGATGTTGCTAGGAATTGTGTTCTGAAAGGAAGTCCTTATAACATTTACCAAAAGAATCTTTACTCATTTAGTTGCTACAGTCCTTACATGACTAGAATGGGAGAATGTACTTTTTTTTGCCCGCATTGAACAATGAATTAGTCATTTGTTTCTTCATTGCAGCCAAACATGTCATACATGAGATTTATTTTTATATATTTGGTGTTTTTAAGGGTTAAACATAAAATCTAAATCAATTGCTTAACTGTCAACAGATACAGAACACAGATAAAGTATAGAGACAGCTAGGGAAGATAATTCACTTATGCATTATATGGGTTGTCTATCGTATAAGAAGATAAAAATACTTTTAAGGAGAGAGATCAAATTCTCATTTTAAATCAAGATATATAAAAAAATATACTTATGTGACATTGGTGAATTGTAATACCTCGTACTTCTACCTAGCTTAAAAATTGTCTCAAAAATGTTAAATACTTACTTTAAAGGATAAATCCACTTCTATACATGTGGAATTTTTCAGATTTTGACATTTTGTTATGTGAGAAATTGAATAATCTTTCCATCGATACCAAATTCGCCTAAATATGGTATCAGGATAGAAAATTATGGCCGAAATACAGAAAGCAGTCTGAACCGCCCAGGTGTGATAAAAAGGGTCGATGGACCGTCGATCAAGCAAAGAGCCATCGTCCAAGCCATCAAAGGGAAGGCAATGAGTCGACCTTCTGGCCAGGCGTGAAGGAATGGCCGACGGATCATCGAGCTAGTGATGGACCATTTCCCAAACCGTCACAACCAAGGAGGAAAGATTACATTCTAGCGTAGTACGATGGGAAGGTCGATGGGCCGTCGAGCTAGCGAAGGACCATCACCCAAGCCATCGCAGATCTCGTTTAGCAATTTAAAGTGGTTTTATAAGGGTGTTGGGGTCTTTTCTACCTTTTTCAACACCTAATTATACCAGATCGAGGCTCATAACTTCATTATTCATCTACAACACCAAATTAGGGTTTCTCTCAAAAATCAATCCCCAAGAACAATATCCCAACCTTTCTTTAAGAAACTAAGAGATTCAAGTTCTTCAAGTCCAAGAACTTCAAGAAACTTACAATCAAGGTATGTCAAATGTTGATACATGGGTCCGTTTCACCCATGAATCTAAAAGATCTCTTTTAAATATCCAGGATTGTGTATTTATGAATGTTCATGATTTAGTTGAATTGAAATTCATGTCCATGTTGTTGTGGGGTTTTGATTCATGTTTTAAATTACATGTTCCAATGATTGATCCTAGTGTGTGATGATTTGCATAATATTAAGGATAAACCTTTCAAATTGCAAATTTATTTATGCAACCATGATAATTAGATGCATTGATGATAGTATAACCAAAGTATGCTCCCCTTGTGTTTGATTAAATGCCTATGTGAAGGAAAAAGTGCCATTGTAGTATGATAGTATGAAATCCCCATTCATGTACAAGTTAATGCATGTCAAGTGTCTGATGAAATGTCTTAGTCAATGAATTATGGATATATGTGTAGCCGTTGTTGTGCTTTGAACTTGTGCCATAAGTTACTTTTATGATATTGAATTTTGGGGGTATTTATACCCGACAATTTGGTTGTGTGCCTAAATCCAGTGTCAGCTTCATGATAATCTCAGTCACGCTATAATCAGTAGAATTCAGTCAATTACATGACTCAGGAAAACTCAGTAATCTCATGAACTTATTCAGTTAATAGAATTCAGTAACATTCTGTCAGTCCACAGAACTCAATGAACTCAGTCCAGTTTATCTCAGTATAATCAATTTAGTGTCTACTCAGTTGGGAGTAGGATTTAGTACTGAGCAAACCCAAGGACGAGGGCACACACTGACTGTAGAGGGTGTGATCCTTAGAAGCAATCCTTCCATTCCAGAACTATGTAGTCAGCATAGGTTAAGATATCAACACTAGCATTTGAGGGTTGATGAGGTGGATCAACACTGCCAGATGAGGGTCCCACCATTTTCCTTTAGGGACACTACCAGATGAGGGTCACTCACAGCTTGTCCTTACCAGTGGCATGGTATTGACACCCTTCCAATTGGGGTTACAGATTGGACCCCAACTCATTTATAATAGCTTATTAGGGGCATTTTGGTTAGATAACTATCTCCCACAGTCTCAGTCTTAGTTTTAGTAAAAGAACTCAGATCGTTCTTCAGATTCAGGATGGTCAGATACAGTCATATAGTTCAGGACGAAACTCAGCTAGTTCTATTAGAATTAAGACTGTTAGACATAGTCACTCAGTTAATACAAAAATCATGTTATCAGTATTCAGATTTAGTATTATCATGATTTCATTTACAGTTCATGTATTCATGCATATATCCTCACGTAGTCATGTTTATATTCATGTTAGTCAGTTATATTTTATACATATAAACTTTTGCATTCAACTTACCTCAATTGTGTAATAGTACATTCTCACGTACTAACGCATACTTTTATTTTGTGCTATGGTTTTTTATACCATAGGTTCAAAAGTACGAGCTCCATAGCATCCTTAGTAAACTGGCTATTCAGCAGACAGACTAACAGTGAGTCCTCATCATTCGAGGATGTTATTATTTGACTATTTTATTCTTTCAGTACTTAGTTAATTTCAACAATTGGAGTCAGTTGGGGACATGTCCCATCAACTCCTTATTCAGACAATTTAGAGACTTTTAGATTAGCATGTTCATACAGTTATTTCAGTTGTTTTGGTATTAATATACCATATCTTCAGACGTTATGTTTTATCAGTTTTTTGAACCTTATGACCTTTCATTCTTTTATTCTGCATTTATACAATATGTTATGTAGTGCTCAGTTATAGATATCAGTCATGGGTTAGCTTGTGATCCTGCTGGGTCATGAGCACCGTGTGGCATTTCGGGTACCAAATTCAGGGCGTTACATGAACTTTCAAAATAGTCTTTAAGCACGGGGTCTTTTGAAAATAGTCTCTCTACCTCACCTCTAAGGTAGTGATACAAATTGCATACAGATTACACTTCTCATATCCCACTTTATAGAAATATATTGGGTATGTTGTTGTCTGATTATTGTATATGAAAGGGAAAGAAGATATTTATAGAGCAACAAGAAGGGTTATTATATATACATAGAGAAGAGAAGAGGACTTTGAAAAGGGAACGATCTGAAGATCCGCTGAGCTTTCTGAGAGGTATGTTGGATTGAGTAGTTCACATGTAGCTACCAAAATCAATCTTATTAGTTATTCCAATCATGAAGAAATAGTCTTCAATATAATTTTCCAATTAAGTAAATTCATCCATAGTTGAAAGAAAACTTAATTCTTTTGGGCATAATGTTTTAAAAATACTATTGTTATTTTAATACTTCTTGTTGGTTTCAATATGTATGAAAAGTGTGAATGAAAAATGGAGGGAAAATAGCGGAGAGAAAGAGAGACACTAAAATAGAAAGTGTACTCTTTTAAGGAAAAGTTCACTATTTCTCCCATATTGGTGGGAGAAGGGAACTTTGAAGTGTTTATAATAAGAAAAACTTACTCCATATGGATAGTGAGGCAAAAACAAGGTGGTGCATCGCTCCATCGTCGTCGTCGCTGGCTTTGGATTTGGAAAATGATCAATTGATGAGATCTATCTTTTTGGAAAAAATTTATTTGACAAAAATTTAATCCGAAAATACCAAAAGGAAAATGCAACAATTTTTTCTGTTGTTTTGATCCTCCATTTATATGCATGCATGCAGTGGCGAAAACACTATTTTGAAATGCAGTGCAGAAGCGAATTGATACTTCGGAAGGGATGCAACCCTTCAACAAAATGACACACTGATTCATGAAATGGTATGCTTGTTCGAAAAAATGCATTCTTTGGATGAACAGACATGATTTTCCATAAAGGTTAGACCTTTTAAGAGAACCATTGCCACATTTCAGAAGAGACACTGGATGGCTATATAAACTCGATTTTACCCACAAGTTTAGGAATAATTTTTTTTTTTGAATATACAAACTCTTCTTGTCTTTAAAAATATTTTGTATGATAAATCAAATCGTTGAGTGAGTTCGAAAAGATTCCAATTGTTTGAGGTACCGCTATAGTTGGTTTGTTTGTCTATTTTATCCTTGGAGGAAGATTCCATAACCTCGGATATAGTGAGGGGAATTATTCCTTAAGGACACTTCGTGAAGTCGAGGGACTTGGCTATAAAAATTTTGTTTCATCTCATTTCTGAAAATTAACATACTTGTTGGATAAATTATTCGTAATCTTGTGTTAAAGGTGTTAAAGAACTTCATAAGTGCTCTTGTCTTAGACTTGAACTTGTGTCTAACTTATTGTTGCATATATATACAGATTCTTGTACCCGAAAACATTGACGATAACAATCTTAAGGAATAATATTTTTTGAAATCTGTATAGCTTATTTTCTGGAGATTATAGCTTTAAGCTTTCTACTCTATTTGTATTTAACTAGTGATTTGAAGACATAAAATCATCATCACAAGTTAAAAATCACTCGGTTGACGATTCGAAGTCATAAAAACTTTATCGTTAAACTAGAAACAAGAAGTGTTTAAAGTTACTACAATTTTTTAATAAGTATTTCGATATACTAAAGGTATTGTCTTGTGCTGATAGGAAAATAACGAATGATAGTCAAATGTATGATGCTTAAACGACTATGGCGGCAATTAGTATTGCCACAATGATTCGTACTAATTCTCCGCAAGCTATGTTACCAGCGGAGAATCCCGGGAAGTTTACGGGTATTGACTTCATAAGATGGCAGCAGAAAATGTTATTCTACCTTACAACTCTCTATCTTCAAAGGTTCAAGATTGATGAAGCTCTGGAGGTGCCTGAGCGAATCTCTGAAAAAGAACGCTTTGTGATTATGGAGGCTTGGAAACACTTAGATTTCCTTTGCAGGAATTATATCTTGAGTGGTCTCCAAGATGACCTTTACGATGTGTATAGTGGAACAAAGACTGCAAAAGAGTTATGGGGAGCGCTAGAATAGAAGTACAAGACAGAGGATACCGGAACTAAAAAGTTCTTCGTTGCAAGATTCATGGAGTATAAATAATAGACAACGTCTTTTGTTGCCCAAGTACAGGAACTGCAAGGGATCATCCATGATCTCCTAGCAGAAGGTATGATTTTGAAAAATGACTTTGTTGAATAATTTAAAAATGTTCTTAGTATTCACACGAACTTTATTATAGGTTTGATTATGAATGAAGCATTTCAAGTAGCAGCAATAATAGAGAAGCTACCACCTATGTGGAAAGACTTCAAGAACTATTTAAAACACAAACATAAGGAGATGCCAGTCAAAGATCTGATTGTACGACTATGTATTGAAGAAGATAATAAGGCTGCGGAAAGAAGGTCAAGAGGAAATTCTATAATGAGTGGAGCAAACATTGTAGAAGATAACAAAAACAAATTTAAAAAGCGAAAGAAAGCTAAAAATTAAAGCAAACAACCCAAGAATAAATTCAAGGTAATGTGCTTCAGATGTGGAAAGATTAGCCAAAAGTCAATGGATTGTCGTGCCCCAAAGAAAGGGAAGAAGAAGGACCAAGCAAATCTGCTTGAGTCTAAGAAAAAACGGATGATCTGTGTGCTATGCTTTAGGAATGAAACTTGGTGGGAAATCCTCGCTAATGGTGGATGGATTCTGGTACCACCCACCATGTTTGTGCTAATAAGGAGTTGTTTTCACTATTCGCTCGGGCTCATGTAGAAAAAAACATCTACATAGCAAACTCCGCTACTGCAAAACTATAAGGAACAGGAAAAGTGTGCTTGAAGGTGACTTCCGACAAAGTGTTGACACTTAACAATGTCTTGTATGTTTCGGAGTTACAAAATAACTTGATTTCTGTTTCATTTCTAGACAAGAACGGATTCAAATGTGTATTTGTTTTCGAAAAAATTATACTTAGTAAAGGAGAATTGTATGTAGGAAAAGGCTACCTCAATGAGGGCCTATTCAAAATGAATGTAATGAATGTTGAAATCAATAAAAGTTCAAATTTTTCTTGCTTGCTTGAGTCTCCCAATTTGTGGCATGAACTATTAGGCCATGTTAATTACAAAACATTACAAAAATTGATTAACTTAGAAGTTTTGTCAAACTTTGAGTACAAAAAATCTATGTGTCAAACTTGTGTGGAATCAAAGTATGCTAAGCATCCATATAAGTTCATTGAAAGGAATTCCAATCTCTTAGACTTAATCCACACTAACATTTGTGATATAAAGTCAACACCATCACATGGTGGGAAAAAGTATTTCATAATTTTTTTTAATAATTGCACTAAATATTGTTATGTCTACTTGCTAAATAGTAAGGATGAAGCAATAGATGCATTTAGGAAATGCAAAACTGAAGTTGAAAATCAGTTAGAAAAAAAGATCAAAATTATAAAAAGTGCTAGGGGTTGGGAATATGAATCTCCTTTCGTCGAAATATATGTATAGAATGAAATTGTCCATCAACATACGGCCCCGTATTCACCTCAATCTAATGGAATTACGGAAAGTAAAAATTAAACTTTAAAAAAAATGATGAATGTCTTACTTAAAAATTCAGGTTTAACACAAAGCTTGTGGGAGGAGGATATCCTTACAGCCAACCGAATACTCAATAGAGTTCCCCATAGTAAGACACAATCAATTCCTTATGAAAAATGAAAATGAAGGAAACCCAACTTAAAATATTTCAAAGTGTGGGGGTGTCTAGCAAATATCCAAGTTCCTATGCCTAAAAGGGTTAAGATACGACCTAAGATGGTGGACTGCATGTTCATAGGATATGGCAAAACTAGTAAAGCATGTCGATTTTTGGTTCACAAATTCGAACATCCAAAAATTAATGAAAATACTTAATTGAATTAGATAACGCTGAATTCTTTGAAAACATTTATCCGTATAATACTAGACATGAATAGTCTAGTGGAGGGTCTAAATGAGCTTGAGATGCATCAAGTGAGAATGCACGTAATGATGAGAATCAAGACATAGTACACATCAAAGAACGTCAACTTCGTTTAGATCAAATTTTGTAATATTTCTCTTAGAAAATGAGCCTCAAACATTTAAGGAAGCGATGGCATCTTTGGACTCATCTTTTTGGAAAGAGGCAGTTAATAGTGAGATGGATTCAATCTTAAGCAACCATACGTGGGAGTTGGTTGATCTTACTCTAGGAAACAAACCTTTAGGATCTAAATACAAGCCAAGACTTGTAAAAAAATACTTTACAAAAAAATAAGGCCTTCATTACTTTGATACATACTCGCCAATAACAAGGATAGCGTCAATTCGGATGTTAATTGCCTTGGCGATGGTATATGGTCTTGAAATCCATAAAAATGGATGTGAAAACCATATTCATAAATGGAGAATTAGAGGAAGAAATTTACATAGAACAACCTGAGGGTTTTGTGGTTCTAGGAAAAGAAAATAAGGTGTGTAAACTTGTTAAGTCACTTTATGAACTAAAACAAGAACCTAAGCAATGCCATGCAAAGTTTGACCAAACCATGTTGGCAAACGGATTCAAAATTAATGAATGTGATAAATTTGTTTATATTAAAAACATTCCAAATCACCAAGTCATGATGTGTTTATATGTAGATGATATGTTGATCATCAGTAGTGACATTTCAAACCTAAATGCAACAAAATAAATGCTCGACAGAAAGTTCAATATGAAAGACCTTGGAGTTGTGGATATGATCTTAGGGATAAGAATCCATAGAACTCCACAAGGGTTGTCATTGCCGCAGTCTCATTACATCGTTGACAAATTCAAGTATATGGAATTTGGTATCGCCAATACTCCATTAGATGTAAGCTTTGCACTTTGAAAAAATAAAGGTGAAAGTGACTCACAATTGGAGTACGCAAGAGTATTGGGATGTTTAATGTATATAATGAACTGTACACAACCATACATAGCATGCGCTATTAGTAAGTTGAGTTGGTACACGAGTAATCCTGTTAAAACTCATTGAGTGGCAATGAAAAGAGTTTTGGGGTATCTTAAATACACTCAAGGCTATGCTTTGCATTATAGTAAATATCTCGTGGTACTTGAAAGATATAGTGATACAAATTGGATCACCAAATAAAACGAAGTAAAATCCATGAGTGGATATGTGTTTACTATCGGTAGAGGAGCGGTCTCTTGGAAATTATCCAAACAGACTTGTATTGCTCACTCTACGAGGGAATTTAAATTTATTGCATTGGATAAAGCCGGTGAAGAAGCAGAATGGCTCCAGAATTTCTTGGAAGATATTCCTTATTGTCCCAAACCAGTGGCACCAATATGAATACACTGTGATAGCCAAGCGGTAATAGGTAGGGTAGAGAGCATGATGTACAATGGTAAATTTTATCACATAAGAAAGAGACATAATACTGTTAGAGAACTTCTCTCTAGTGGAATTATCACTGTTGACTATGAGAAGTCAAAGGATAATGTGTCAAATCCACTTACAAAAGGCCTATCTAAAGAAGGAGTTGAGAGAACATCCAAGGAAATGGGTTTAAGGCCTAGGATAAGACTGCATGGCGATAACTCTACCTAGCAGATTGGGGATCCCAAGATCTAGGTTCAAGGAGATTAAATAAATTTGTGTCTGACAGGTTCTAGATTGGTAAATACTCAACCCATTCTCATGATGTAGACAATATTTAGTAAACGAGGATAAGACTTATGGTGTGAAGTATTTTAATAATTATCTAAATTTGGCAGATTTGACCAAATATTTTAATCTATAGGATTGAACATTTAGAAATCACTTATGTGAGAGAAAAGTGGAAGCCGTTTCAAGAAGAATGTTAGTAAGGGTCTATTCTCTAAGCTCTCATGAAATCGAAACATGCTCATCGCTGAAAAGAATAAATTCATGAGAACTATAAATGGTAAAAGATTGGTTCTATGGCATGTTCTGTCTAGGTGTACATTAAAGCTCGATGGTTCAAAGATATCAAATATATCAATTTATCGAGTGCATCGAATACATGTTCACTACGGAAAGATCAAAGATAAACCCACTTATCCAGATGCAATTAGTCTTTGCTTAAAGATCACATACTTATCCGTAAAATTTTATAAAAAAGTAGTCATTCCATATTCATGTAGGGGATTGTTGGGTTCAATATGTACGAAAAGTGTGAATGGAAAATGAAAGGAAAATAGTGGAGAGAAAGAGAAACACTAAAATGGAAAGTGTACTCTTTTAAGGAAAAGTTCACAAATTCTCTCACATTGGTGGGAGAAGGGAACTTTGAAGTATTTATAATAAGAATAACTTACACCACATGGATAGTGAGGCAAGAACAAGGTGGTACATCACGCCGTCATCGTCGTCGTCGTCGCTTGCTTCGGCTTCGGCTTCAGCTTCGGATTTGAATTTGGATTTGGATTTGGATTTTGAATTTGAATTTGAATTTGTTAAATAATCAATGCCGTCATCGTCATCACTCACTTCAGCTTTGGCTTCTGATTCAGATTTGGATTTGGATTTGGATTTGTCAAATGATCGATCGATGAGATCTATCTTTTTGGACAAAATTTATGTGACAAAAATTTAATCCAAAAATACCAAAGGGAAAATGCAATAATTTTTTCTGTTGTTTTGATCATTCATTTATATGCATGCATGCAGTGGCGGAAATACTATTTATAAATGTAGTGCAGAAGCGAATTGATGCTTTGGAAGGGATGCAACCCTTCAACGAAATGAGACACTAATTCATGAAATGGTATGCCTATTCGAAAAAGACACATTCTTTGGACGAATAAACATGATTTTCCAGAAAGGTTACACCTGTTAAGTGAACCATTGTCACCTTTCAAAAGAGGCACCTGATGGCTATATAAACCTGCTTTTATCAACAGGTTTAGGAACGAAAAAAAAAATTTCAACATACAAACTCTTCTTGTCTTCAAAAATATTCCGTGTGATCAATCAAATCATTGATTGAGTTCGAAGAGATTCCAATTGTTTGAGGTACTGCTATAGGTGATTTGTTTGGCATTTTATCCTGGAAGAAAGATTTTATAACCTCGGGTACAGTGAGGGGAATTATTTCTTAAGGACACTCCGTGAAGTCGGGAGACATAACCTTAAAAATTTTGTTTCTTCTCAATTCTGAAAATTAACATCCTTCTTGGATAGATTATTCATAATCTTGTGTTGAGGGCATTAAAGAACTTCATAAGTGTTCTTGTCTTAGACTTGAACTTGTGTTGAAGTTATTTTTGCATATATATATAGATTCTTGTACCCCGAAAACATTGAAGATAACAATCTTAAGGAAGAATATTATTCGAAATCTCTATAGCTTATTTTCTTGAGATTAAAGCTTTAAGATTTCTACTCCATTTGAACTTAACTAGTGATTTGAAGACATAAAATCTTCATTACAAGTTAAAGATCACTCAATTGACGATTGAAAGTCATAAAAACTTCATCGTGAAACTAGAAATAAAAAGTGTTTAAAATTACTGCAATTTTTTAATAAGTATTTCGATATACTAAAGGTACTGTCTTATGGTGACTGGAAAATATCAACTGATAGTCAAATGCATGATGCTGGAACGACTATGGCGGCAACTAGTATTACCACAATGAGTCGTACTAATTTTTTGTAAGCTATGGCACCGGCGGAGAAACCTGGGATTTTCGCGGGTATTGACTTCATGAGATGGCAGCAGAAAATGTTATTCTACCTCACAACTCTTTGTCTTCAAAGGTTCACGGTTGAAGAAGCACCGGAGGTACCCGAGGGAATCTCTGAAAAAGAATACTTTGTGATTGTGGAGGCTTGGCAACACTCAAATTTCTTTTGCAGGAATTATATCTTGAGTGGTCTCCAAGATGACCATTATAATGTGTATAGCAGAACAAAGACTGCAAAAGAGTTATGGGGAGTGCTAGAATAGAAGTACAAGACAGAGGATGTCAGAACTAAAAAGTTGTTCGTTGCAAGATTCCTGGAGTACAAAATGAAAGACAACAAGTCTGTTGTTTTCCAAGTGCAGGAACTGCAAGTGATCATCTATGATTGGAAGGTATAATTTTGACAAATACATTTGTTGAACAATTTAAAAATATTCTTAGTACTCAGATGAACGCTATTGTAGGTTTCATTGTGAATGAAGCGTTTCAAGTAGCAGTAATAATAGAGAAGATCCCACATATGTGGAAAAACTTCAAGAACTATTTGAAACACAAATGTAAGGAGATGTCAGTCAAAGATCTAACTGTACGACTACGCATTCAAGAATATAATAAGGCTATGAAAAGAAGGTCAAGAGGCAATTCTACAATGCGTGGAGCAAACATTGAAGAAGATGACCAAAATAACTCTAAAAAGCAAAAGAAAGATGGAAATGAAAGCAATCAACCCAAGAAGAAATTCAAGAGAAAGTGCTTCAGTTGTGGCAATATTGGCCATAAGTCTATGGATTGTCGTGACCCGAAGAAAGGGAAGAAGAAGGACCAAGAAAATCTGGCTGAGTTTAAGAAAGAAACGGATGATCTGTGTGCTATGATTTCAAAATACAACTTGGTGGGAAATCCTTATGAATGGTGGATGGATTCTGGTACCACCGTCCATGTTTGTGCTAACAAGGAGTTATTTTCGATGTTCGCTCTAACTTAAGTTGAAAAAAACATCTACATGGCAAACTCCGCTACTGCAAAAGTGGAAGGAACAGAAAAAGTATGCTTGAAGATGACTTCTGGCAAAGTGTTGACACTTAACAATGTCTTGTATGTTCCAGAGTTATGAAAGAACTTGATTTCTATTTCCCTTCTAGACAAGAACGGATTCAAATGTATATTTATTTCCGAAAAAATTATACTTAGTAAAGGAGAAGTGTATGTAGGAAAAGGCTACCTAAATGAGGGTCTATTCAAAATGAATGTTATGAATGTTGAAATCAATAAAAGTTCAAATTCTTCTTACTTGCTTGAGTCTCCCAATTTGTGGCATGAACGATTAGGCCATGTTAATTACAAAACATTACGAAAACTGATTAACTTAGAAGTTTTTTCAATCTTTAAGTACAATAAATCAAAGTGTCAAACTTGTGTTGAATCAAAGTATGCTAAGCATCCGTATAAGTCCATTGAAAGGAATTCCAATCCCTTAGACTTAATACACACTGAAATTTATGATATGAAGTCAACACCATCACGTAGTGGGAAAAAGTATTTCATAACTTTTATTGAAGATTGCACTAGATATTGTTATGTCTACTTTCTAAATAGTAAGGATGAAGCAATAGATTCATTTAGACAACACACAACTGAAGTTGAAAATTAGTTAAAGAAAAAGATCAAAACTATAAGAAGTGATAAGGGTGGAGAATATAAATCTCCCTTCGCCGACATATGTGTAGAGAATGGAATTGTCCATCAAACTACGGTCCCATATTCACCTCAATCTAATGGAATTGTAGAAAGAAAAAATTAAACTTTGAAGGAAATGATAAATGTCTTACTTATAAGTTCAGGTTTACCGCAAAGCTTATGGGGAGAGTCTATCCTTACAGCTAACCGAATACTCAATAGAGTTTCCCATAGTAAGACATAATCAATTCCTTATGAAAAATGGAAAGGAAGGAAACCCAACTTGAAATATTTCAAAGTGTGGGGGTGTCTTGCAAAGGTCCAAGTTCCTATACCTAAAAGGGTTAAGATAGGACCTAAGACGATGGACTACGTGTTCATAGGATATGGTAAAAGTAGTAAATCATGTCATTTTCTTATTCATAAATTTGAACATCCGGATATTAATGAAAATACGGTAATTGAATTAGATAATGCTGAATTCTTTGAAAACATTTATCCATACAAAACTAAACATAAATAGTCTAGTGGAGGGTCTAAACGACCTCAAGATGAACCAAGTGAGAATGTACATAATGATGAGAATCCAAGACGTAGTACACGTCAAAGAACTTCAACTTCATTTGGATCGGATTTTGTAACATTTCTCTTAGAAAATGAGCCTTAAACATTTAAGAAAGCGATGGAGTCTTCGGACTCATCCTTTTGGAAAGAGGCAGTCGATAGTGAGATTGATTCAATCTTAAGAAACCATACGTGGGAGTTGGTTGATCTTTCTCCCGGAAACAATCCTTTAGGATCTAAATGGATCTTCAAAAGAAAAATAAAAACAGATGGTACTATTGAAAAATACAAGGTAAGACTTGTAGTAAAAGGCTTCAAACAAAAAGAAGGCTTTGATTACTTTGATACATACTCTCCACTAATGAGGATAACGTCAGTTGGAATTTTAATTGCCTTGGCGGTGATATATGGTCTTGAAATCCATCAAATAGATGTGAAAACTTATTCCTAAATAAAGAATTGGAGGAAGAAATTTACATGGAACAACCTGAGGGTTTTGTGGTTTCAGGAAAAGAAAATAAGGTGTGTAAACTTGTTAAGTCACTTTATGGACTAAAACAAGCACCTAAGCAATGCCATGCAAAGTTTGACCGAACCATATTGTAAAACGGATTCAAAATTAATGAATGTGATAAATGTATTTATATTAAAGACACTCCAAATCACCAAGTCATTGTGTGTTTATATATGGATGATATATTGATCATCAGTAGTGACATTTCAGACATAAATGCAATGAAACGAATGCTTGAGAGCAAGTTCGATAAGAAAGACCTTGGGATTACGGATATGATCTTAGGGATAAGAATCCATAGAACTCCATAAGGGTTGGCATTGTCACAGTCTCATTACATCAAAAAAGTACTTGACAAATTCAAGTACATGGAATTTGATATTGCCAAGACTCCATTGGATGTAAGCTTTGCACTTCAAAAGAATGAAGGTGAAAGTGACTCGCAATAGGAGTATGCAAAAGTATTGGGATATTTAATGTATATAATGAACTGTACACAACCAGACATAGCATGCGCTATAAGTAAGTTGAGTTGGTACACGAAAAATCCTAATAAAACTCATTGGATGACAATGAAAAGAGTTTTGGGGTATCTTAAATACACTCAAGACTACGCTTTGAATTATAATAAATATGCAAATCGGATCACCGTATCGAACGAAGTATAATCCACGAGTGGATATGTATTTACTATCAGTGGAGGAGCGGTCTCTTGGAAATCATCCAAACAAACTTGTATTGCTTGCTCTACAATGAAATCTGAATTTATCACATTGGATAAAGTCGGTGAAGAAGCAAAATAGCTCCAGAATTTCTTGGAAGATTTTTCTTTTTGGCCAAAACTAGTGGCATCAGTATGTATACACTGTGATAGCCAAGAGACAATAGGTAAGGTAGTGAGCATGATGTATAACGGTAAATTTCATCACATAAAACGGAGACATAATACCATTAGAGAACTTTTCTCTAGTGGAATTATCATTGTTGACTA
Source organism: Capsicum annuum (assembly GCF_002878395.1). NCBI lineage: Eukaryota > Viridiplantae > Streptophyta > Magnoliopsida > Solanales > Solanaceae > Capsicum > Capsicum annuum. Next base: position 164,654,818 of record NC_061122.1, read on the forward strand.
TGTGAAGTCAATGGATAATGTGTCGGATCCATTTACAAAAGGCCTATCTAAAGAAGGAGTTGAGAGAACATCCAAGGGAATGGGTTTAAGGCCTACGACAAGTCAACATAGCGGTAACTCTACCAGCAGACTGGAGATCCCAAGAGCTAGGTTCAAGGAGATCAAACAAAGTTGTGTCTGACAGGTTCAACATTGTCAAATATCCAACCCATTCTCATGATGTAGACAATATTTAGTAAATGAGGATAAGACTTATGGTGTGAAGTCTTTTAATGATTATCTAAATTTGGTAGATTTGACCAAATAATTTAATCTATAGAATTGAACGTTTAGAAATCACCTATATGAGGACGAAGTGGAAGCCGCTTCAAGGAAAATATTAGTAAAGGCCTATTCTCTGAGCTCTCATAAAACTGAGACGTGTTTATGGCTGAAAAGAATAAAATCGTGAGAACCATAAATGGTAAAAGGTTGGTTGTGTGACATATGTTGTCTAGGTGTACATTAAAGCTCGAAGGTTCAAAGATATCAAATCTACCAATTGGCCGAGTGCATCTGATGCATGTTCACTACGAAAAGTTCAAAGGAAAACCGACTTATCTAGATGCAATCAGTCTTTGCTTGATGATCACATACTTGTTCGTAAAATTTTATTAAAAAATAGTCATTCCCTATTCATGTGGGGGATTTTTCGGTTCAATATGTATGAAAAGTGTGAATGAAAAATAGAAGAAAAATAGTGGAGAGAAAGGGAGACACTAAAATGGAAAGTGACTCTTTTAAGGGAAAGTTCACTAATTCTCCCACATTTATGGGGGAAGGAAACTTTGAAATGTTTATAATAAGAAGAACTTACTCCACAAGGATAGTGAGGCAAGAACAAGGTGGTGTCTGCGCCGTCATCGTCGTCACTCACTTTGGCTTCAGCTTCGGCTTTTGATTTAGATTTGTCAATTTGTCAAATGATCGATCGATGAGATCTATATTTTTGGATAGAATTTATTTGATAGAAATTTAATTCGAAAATACCAAAGGGAAAACGCAATAATTTTTTCTATTATTTTGATCCTCTATTTATATGCATGCATGCAGTGGTGGAAACACTATTTCGAAATGCAGCGCAAAAGCAAATTGATGCTTTAGAAGGGATGCAACCCTTCAACAAAATGATACACTGATTCATGAAATGGTATGCCTGTTTGGAAAAAATGCATTATTTGGACGAACAGACATGATTTTTCAGAAAGGTTACACCTTTTAAGTGAACCATTGCCACCTTTCAGAAGTGACACCTAATGACTATATAAACCTGCTTTGATCCACTGGTTTAGGAACAAAAAAAAGTTAAACATACAAACTCTTCTTGTCTTCAAAAACATTCCGTGTGATCAATCAAATCGTTGAGTGAGTTTGAAGAAATTCCAATTGTTTGAGGTACGGCTACAATTGGTTTGTTTGGCCATTTTATCTTGGGAGAAAGATTTCATAACCTCGGGTACAGTGAGGAAAATTATTCCTTAAGGACACTCCGTGAAGTCGGGGGACTTGGCCTTAAAAATTTTGTTTCATCTTATTTCTGAAAATTAACATACTTCTTGGATAGATTATTTGTAATCTTGTGTTAAAGGTGCTAAAGAACTTTATAAGTGTTCTTGTCTTAGAATTGAACTTGTGTCGAAGTTATTGTTACATATATATATATATATATATATATATATATATACACAAAAATTCTTGTACCCGAAAACATTGAAAATAACACTTCTCACTTATAAATATATTTGTTGTCTTTGTAAAGTTATTAGACCTTCAATCAATATACGAATAAATCTATGTGAATATTTTTGATTTATTCTTCAATATTCTTGTATAGTTGCAAAAAGATTCATATGAAACATGTATAGAGATGGCACCAGGGCGAATGCTGGGCGGGCAGGTTTGGAGCTAGGCGGAGAAGGGGTGGATTTGGATATGTATGGGACAGGGCATATTGCAGATATTGAAAATCTATCGTAGGGTGGGTTGTTTTAGATTTTTGTTGTGGATTACATATCTTGGATAAGAGAATTGATATTTTCTATACATTAAATGAATATAAATTCAAAATTTGGGAGACTTGTAACTGATAAGCTTAAATCAACTTTACACAACTCTTTTAAAATTCATATATAATATACTTCCTTCGTTTAAAAAAGAATGACCTACTTTGCTTTTTAGTCCGTTTAAAAAAGAATGACCTCTTTCCTTTTTTGACAATACTTTAATTTCAATTTTTCACATGGCATGTTTAGGACCATAAGATTAAAGGACATTTTGGTACATTTGTCACAACTTTAATTTAAGGCCACAAGATTCAAAAATCTTCTTTATTTTCTTAAATTTTGTATCAAATCAAAATAGGTCATTCTTTTTTAAACGGAGGGAGTAATATATTATGTTATCATCTTCATGATTGCAATTTGATGGATTTTCCTCTTAAACTTATTTCACGCATACACTAACTTAGAGAGAATTATTTTTACACCTAACCAACCCACTACCCTAATTTTTAACATGTTAAAGAACAGTAAATTCTCTGAAGAGCTTGATTTTTTTAAGAAAAACGGTAAAACCTTATTATTATTATCACAAGCACAAAATAAATTGGCTTGTAGAAAAAAAGAGCACAATTGAAAATTTAAGAATAGAAAAAGCTAAACGGGGTGGGGTAGGTCGGGTTGAGTAAGATTTCCTTTTATAATTTTTTTTTTCATTGTTGTAATACTTATAACGGAAAAGCGCCTAAAATGTACTTCAACTATTTAAAATGATGCAAAAATGTCCTTCATCTATCTATTGATTCTAAAGTGTCCTTTTCGTCTACCTATTGGGTTAATTTTGCCCTTCCATTTAACAACAAACTTTTAGCCCCACCTCATTTATGACATAACACATTTCTATTAAACAATTAATATTAAATTAAACTAATTAATATTATCTTAAAACCCAACCAGCCCAGCCAAATAACCCAGACCCAGACAATATAATGCTTTGCAAACAGAAGAAGCACCCACTATTAGATGAAGAGGTAACAGAATAGAGAAAAAGAGGAATGTCTGTTATGATGTTGTAGGAAGGACATTTTTATTGGAATCTGCAGTCTTAACAGTTCAGTGGTGTATTTTGCATCCAGATGCACCAGTTAGAATTGGAACAACGGACTAAGAAGGTTATTTAAATTCCACTCTGTGACTGTAATATTTATCTAACGTCACTTTCTAGTGACTATTTTCTTTAAATTGATTTACTATCTCTTCAAGTCTTCATTTATTTGTATGTAGTTAAAACATCATTCCTCTTTTACTTGCTAATGTTTCATTTCCGATGTTCCTCTCTGCTAGTACCTAAACTAGTCTAGTTATTGTACTTGTAGGTAAGCTTAAGTAAGTGAGCTAATTTTCTTGATTCTCGAAACTTATGAACTCAAAATTCTAATTATCGTACATGTAGGTAAGCTTATGCAAGTGAGCTGATTTTCTTGAATATCGAAACTTATAAAATCAAAATTCTAGTTATCGTACATGTAGGTAAGCTTCTATATGATCTGGAATGCAACAATGGCACTCTATATCACTACACTTTCGATGATAAAAAGAAGTGTAGTGTAGCACAGATTGATGTTGGAGTTCTTCCACCAAATTGGCTTCATGGAGCTACTTATCTTGGACAATAATTATTTGATTGATTTCTCTACAATGTTTGGTAGAAGGTTGATTTCATTTGGTATTATGAACATGTTGTTACAAAATGATCAGTCCATTGGATTTTCTATACCGGTACATATCCTCAATTCGCGTTCTTTTCTACGCTGGTAGTACTGTGTTTGGATATATTATGTTTGAAGTTGAAAATTGGTAAGAAGTTAAAGTTGTGTTTGACCATGCATTCGCTTGAATATACCATCTAAATAAGGTGATAGTTGGTTTTGCTATTCATTTTACAAAAGACTATGTAATTATGCCTATTTGAACTTTAATATAGTAGAGAATGTGGTTGAGAACTATGTTGCTTGGACTCTTATAAAATGTCATCGGGTGCGTGTAGAATCCTTCAAAAATAGTGCATTTTTGGAGGATCCGGCACTGGTGCGGCAAAATTTTTGAAGAGTATGAGCAACTTAGGTTGAGAACATTGCAAGAAAGATATAATCCATGTGGATGGAGTATTCTCAGAACTTGTCTGACCAAGTAGGGCGAGAGCCCTTTAATGGCTCTTACCTTCGCCAAGGCGAGCCAATCAAAGTTTCTTAATTTACATTGCACGGGAGAAAGTAAGAAAGAACTGATTGTTAAAACAACTTCCCTACTCCACCCTTTGTAGGATAACAACATGAATATAACGAGTATTATGCCTTGGTCCCAAGTAAGTTAGGTTCGGCTAGGACAACAATATGAATGACATTTCGTTGTTATTCAATTGGTGAAGTTTAACTCTTTCACCAGCAAAATAATAAGGATGACTATAAATAGAATTGTTGTAATAACTACGTTGCTTGATTTTTCGTATGACAAAAGATTAAAAGCTACCATACTCCTACTCTAAGTCTTCAACTTAGAAAAAAGTTAATGCATATTTTGAGAGAAATCATCAACGGAGGATAGGAAAAAAAGAAGCAAGTTCCCTAGCTAGAATAAACTGCCACTCCGATCCAATGATTTGAATCTAAACCTTCTTTTTCGTTGTATGAAGTTTGGGCGTGTTGACCAATATTACCTCATTTCTGTTAGAACGTTTAATTTGGATTAGGGGTCTCAATGGCATATCGCCTTTCAAGATGATCCTGTGTGATTTTGCAAAGAGGCTTTGTGGTCTAGGCGTTTTGTAATAGACTAAAAAGAAAAGAGAAGTACGACATGTAATTTGAGGCTGTGGGCGGCGGTGAGGCGTTTGAAGCTTTTCTATCGCGTTATCATGAAGTTCAGCATGTTCAGGGGCTCAGGTAGTCGTTAAGACTCAGCAAGCTGTTTGAACCTTTTAGGTCACTGGAGCATCATGATTCTTAGTTCTTTTATTGTCTCCTACTGTGCAGTTATTGTTCTGTCAGGCTAGATGTATGTGGCTTCTATTACTGCTTTCACTGAAGTAGACGCTACCCTTGCCATGTTGTGATAGGGTTACATTATTTTCATTTTATCAAGGATAGATAATTGTTGTCCAATACTGTCAACCCCCGACAAAATAAGGGACGAAAAAAATTGGGGTAGCTTGTTAAATTGCTTGGAATCACGCATTAACTTTCTTATTAACATATGTGTTACAGTCAAACCTCTCTATAATGATGTTTATTTGGATAACATTTTGCTTGCTGTAGTGAAATTTTGTTATAGAGAGCATATAACATAACATAAGATGAAAATACGATCCCAGAAAAGACTTTGTCATTATAATGAAATATTGTTAATTGTTATAGAAGACGACTGTTGTAGAGATCCAATCCAGTTCCAGCACCCCATTTAGTTTCTAAGTCTGTTCTTATTGAAAACGCAACAAAGATTGTTCACTCAATACCAAAAAGCCCCCTATTTGCAACATAGACTTTGTATAATTTTTACCGAATTAGCCCAGACCTATGATGCATCGACTCTTCAAAGATGCTGACGGGATCCTCCATAAGTAGTGCATTTTTGGAGGATCCAATAAGGGTGCGACAGCCTTTTAGGACAGTCTGAGCAACATAGCCCAGACTAGTTATGTCGAAAAGCATTGCTGAACCAAGTATTTCGACTGTGTGACTACTCGGCTGGAGTTTGTCTCCGAAAAATGAGATAAATGAAGGAAAGCTTAGGCAAAATGGAATAGATACAGATGATTACATAGAGAAACAAGAAATGTTCTTTGTTCTGAAATGGTAACATATTTTTTGCACATATATATAGACATCAACACAAATTCTGCGCTGGAAATCAAAACTGGATTGTTACGTCAACCTTGTTCTTCTTACGAAAAGTTCAGCTTCATTCAGCATAAAAAACGACCTGACAGACCAACGGAATTCATGGATTAGTCACTAGGAGTAAACAGACACAATACTATCTACATTTGATGGAACTGCATAAGGACTAACGCGAGTTAAAGAAAGCTGAATTGTTACACTATACTTCTAATGACATGAGATCTTATCTATTCTTTTGTTAAGTGTATTAATATCGACATGTGAAGCTCAACTAACTTTCTGAAACCTAATGTATTCTACAAAAGTTCAGTTATTTTCTTCCTTTTTTCGTTGATGATTTCCGAGTTCTTTGTTCTTATTTTGTTATCCTGCATCACTTTTCGTCAAGTTTTCTTCTTAAACGTTCTGAATCTTATCGTTGTCATTCTCTATATAAAGGATGTTCGTGTTATATGAGTAACTAGTTTAATGTTGCAGGAAGGTCTATTCATGTAATGACTTTCGAGGTGGGAGCAGTTCTCGAGGATGCAAAATGGCAAGCCCCTATATATTGTTTTGATAAAAAAACAAGTTAAAGATCACCCTGCATCAGACAACAATATCACGAATATCGGCTCAAATGGTAGTTTGAGAGAGTTCATATAACCACTTATGTAAGTAGCCAGATGTTTTTAGTACTGTAAACGTGTTTTGCCTTGTTTTGCTGCCTGTATCGATGAATGGGGATTTTTTTTTGTTAAAAAGGAATTGGAACGGGTCAACTTTAGTTGGGTCTGGGTTATTTGGCTGGGTGGGTTGGGTTTTGAGATAAAATTAATTAGTTTAATTTAATATTAATTGTCCAATAGAAATGTGTCATGTCATACATAAGGTGGGGCCAATAGGTTGCTGTTAAATAGAAGGACAAAATTGACCCAATAGGTAGACGAGAAGGACATTTTAGGCGATGAAGAGCATTTTTGCACCATTTTAGATAGTTGAAGGGCATTTTAGGTCCTTTTCCGTACTTATAATTACGCAATAAATTATCGAGCATCATTTAAAAAACAATAATAAGACATCGCAACTAGAAAAAGCTTTATAAACAAAGGAGATTAGCGGTGGAAGATATTGTTTATGATTTCTGGAGCCTAGAAATGATAAATCAATTTCATCAAACTAGAGGTGATAAAATATAATCCATGGTAAATCGAAAAGGCTCTATCTTTAGTACATTAGTTTTATTTTTGTTTCTCATCTGGTGTTCGATATCCGCATTGGAGTCCAACTAATTCAAATTTGGGCCGGATAGGACCATTTCAAATTAGCGCTCCCAACCAAAGATTATTTCATACCTAAGACTCAAACCCGAAACCTCTGGTTAAAGGGGAGCAACCTCATCCACTGATGCACCACATCTTTTTTTGGTATCTTTAGTACATTAGTTGAATAAACACATTATGCAACGGATCAAGTAATACGTATATCAGGTACACAAAATTGTCATCCAAACACCTTGTAGTCTTAAAATAATATATTAAAAAAATGTGCTAAATAATAAAAATAATAATTTACATGAATCTGAATAGAAAGCTGATTGTTCTATTTTGATTTCTATTTTTTGCTTCTTACCAGTAAGGGTCAAGCAAAGAAAATTTTCTCTTGAATACTACTATATAACTTTGTTATGTAAAATAATGAAAGGATTAGGGTTTGAATATATACTACTTATAAAAAAAACTTAATGATGATAATGCAATCAAAATAATAAAATAGAACATAAACCAATAATATCCTTTTTAAAAGAATGTCAAATGAGATACAAATTACAATTCACAAAATTCATCGTATTTGCATCTTCTGAAATAATGTAATAATATTTATTTAATCATTTAATAGATATTACATTAATTATTATTTGTAATAACTTTTATACATTTATAAACTTTGAACTCCTATTAAGTTTAGAAGTCCTTTTTTTGTTATAAAATATTAACCAGATAATATTTCATTAGTATTTTGGTCCATTAAGAACTCCTATAGTTTGACGAATATTTTGTTATGTGTTATCAGTTTTAATCGATTTAAGAGACAAGTCCTAGCGATCTCCACATTCAGGAAGTGAATCTTGGGTAACTAGTAAAGTTATAAGTCTTCAAATTTTTGAAATTTATATTCATGTAATGTAATAAGCAAATTAAGAAAATATCAGTTCTCTTATCCAAGATATGTAATCCACAACAAAAATCTAAAACAATCCCCTCCGCAACAGATTTTCAAAAATTGCAATCTGTCCTGCCCCTCAAATATCCAAATTCGCCCCTTTTCCGCATAGCTCCAAACCTTCCCGCCTCGCATTCGCCCTGGTGCCATCCCTATACATATTTCACATGAATCTTTTTTCACCTACATAAGAATATTAAAGAATAAATCAACAATATGTAATGTAACTAACCCGATTGGAATTGTGAATTCGAATTTACAACGAAAAGGAATTTTATTAATAACAACCAACGATTACAATCAACAAATATGAAAACACTAAGCTATACTCCATTGTGAATCTTGTCCAAAAGAGCATTTGGACCTCTTAGCATAGAGTTGCTCTCCTCTGAGAATCTGCAACACTATCTAAGTGTTGGGCATGCTCTTTCAATGTTGAAAAGTACACTAGAATATATCAGACTCATTCATTCTAATTTGGTGATAACCTGCCCTTAGGTCAATTTTGGAAAAAACAGTAGCACCATGTAATTCATCTAGTAAGTCATCAACCAAGGGAATAGAGAACTTGTCCTTCACAGTTAGCTTGTTTTCCCTATAATCTACACAAAACCTCCATGTCCCATCCTTCTTTTTGACCAATAATACAGGAGAATAAAATGGTGAATGACTAGGTTGTATAACCCCACCACTCAACATGTCTTTAATTTGTTTCCCAATCTTATTTTTTTGGAAAAAATTATATCTGTATGGTCTGATACTTACAGGCATTGCATCCGGTTTCAAAGGAATGAAGTGGTCATGTTTTCTTTTGGGAGCTGTGTGGAGGGATCCAAGAACACATCTGGATAAGTATCAAGGATGGTTTGAAGAGCTGCTAGTAAGTTTCTTTTTCCTCCCACCTCTGAAGTAGTTATAGTGAGAAGATGGGACCAAAACACCCTTCCCTTCTTACGTAGTTGTTTAATTCCAGTAGCTGTCATAGCCTTCAAAGAGGCTTCATGGTACATCTCTTTCAATCTCACTCTCTTACCATTGTGTGTGACTTGTGCTTTATAAGCTACAAATTCAAGTAGGACTAGATTGTGGAGTCTCATCCAATCTCCCCCACTATCATATCAGCAGCGCTAATTTAATTAGCCTCACTGAGTCTTCAAACTCCACACTCTGCACCTTCTACCTAAATCTTGGACAAACATGATAACTCATCACTAAATTTCCATTTGTCACTGTCACTCTCATGATGTTAGAATCTCTAATCACACACCCCATTTCTCTAGTTGTCTCCATATTTAAAAACTATGTGTGCTACCAGAATCCAACAAAATTGATAATTTTTTATTTTTAGATTCCCCCTTGAGTGTGATAATGTTAGGGACTTCTATCCCTGAAAGTGCATGTAAATTGATTGCCTTATCAATAACCTCTCCTACATTGAGTGGAATAATTTCCTCCTGTGTCTCCTCCACCAAAGAATCTGCATGTAACACTTCTTATTCCTCTTCAGCAGTCAATGCATTGATCTGTTTATTTTTACATTGATGATCAAAAACCCATTTGTCACCACACTTGTAGCACAATCCTTGTTGTTTTCTTATTTCTCTCAAGGTAGAACCCCCAGTACTTGGGGTGTGTTGGTTGTCCTTGTAATTCCCCACCAGATTTTTAGAATGTAGGTTTGAGTTAGTCCCCATAGTAGGGATCTTCATCATAACCACTATATTTTTTCTATTGATGCTCTCCAACACTTATTCCTGGTGCCTGGCCTTGTCTACAGCTTGTATCAATGTGAAAGGTTCCAATATTTTAATAGTATGCTTAATGTCTTCTTTTAGGCCTTGAATAAAAAATCCGAGGAAAAATTCTTAGGAATTATTGGGTTCTTCGTCAATACCCAAGCTTTAAGATCTCCAAACCTCTCAAGGTATGTGTCAACTGTTTCTTTCTGTTCCACCTTTTTAAACTCATCCAATAGATTCAGAGTACTATGAATAGAATCTGAAAATCTCCTACATATTTCTTCCACAAATTCTTCCCATCTTACTCTACCCTTACTCAAGTGAAAAAAGAAATACCATGCTTTAACTCGACCATTTAAGTGTAGAACAACTATTTTTAGCTTCTCTTCACGGTCCTCCACTCGATTGTAGTAAAAGTATCTGTCACATTTCCTTATCCATGCTTGCGGATCCCCATCTTCAAAATAAGAAAATTCAACCTTGTGACTAAAATTGTGCAGCTAATTTCTTCCTGCAGGTATCGCATTGAAGTCCATGTTTCTAGGGTGATTAACAACTCCATTATTCTGCAATCCTCTACCAGGTGGTGCCCCAAGTATTTTGTCTCTCTCCGGAAACATTCTCTCCATGAACAGATCGAGCTTCTTGCCTAACTCATCAATTTTTCCATTAGTGGTCACAGCTTTTTGGTTCGATTCTGCGATGTGCTGCAATAACTGCGATTCAACCTTTTTTATATGTTCCTCTATAGTTTTAGCCCTAGTTTATGCCATTGTTAGATAGGATTTTGCCGGGACTGTTCCCTAGTGATAGGATACGTCATTGAGCTATTTTGTTACAAGGTGGCAGACCTATTGCATATTTCAGTAAAACCTTAGCTCCAAAGAATTGGGGTCTTTCTATTTATGAAAAAAAGTATCTAGCAGTACTAGCTGCAGTGGATAGGTGGAGATACTACTATATGGGAGGCCATTTTATTTTTTAGACAGATCATCAGAGTCTTAAGTTATTATTAGATCAAAAAATCACTACAGTTCTACAACAAAGGGGACTTACCAAGCTACTGGGGTTAGATTATGAGGTGAAATATAAGAAGGGGAGTGAAAACAAAGTAATTGATGCCTTGTCTAGGAGGGATAAAGAAAGTTCTACTTTGGCTGCCATATCATCTGTGGAACCAACTTGGACGCATGAAGTAGCATTAAGCTATGAGCATGATCAAGAAGCATTGTAACTACTGGCTGACCTAATTGCAGATCCTTTCCCTCAGAGTAAGTATTCCTTACAACAAGGTATTATCTGTTGTGACACTAAACTCTTCATTGGCAAAAGAACAGACTTAAAGGAGAAAAAAATGGTAGTCATTGCATACATCACCCTTAGGGGTCATTTTGGTCAGTAAGCTACTTATAGAAGAATATGATGTTTGTTAAAGGGTTAAGTCTGAAAACATCCATACCCCGAGCTTGCTACAATCCTTATCCATACCTGAGCAGCCTTGGAAGGACATAGGTATGGATTTCATAGAAGGTTTACCTATGTCCTACCACAATAATTCAATACTAGTGATGGTGGATAGGCTGACCAAATATGGTGAATTTATACCCCTGAAACACCCTTATTCAGCTCAAGAAGTGGTTGAGGTGTTCTTAAAGGAGGTGTATAAGCTACATGGATTACCTCAGTCTATTATGACTGACCTGGGCTCGGTCTTTACTAGTCATTTTTGGCAGCATTTGTTTAAAGGTTTGGGTACTAAGCTTAACCTTACTACTGCTTATCACCCTCAGTCGGATGGCCAGACTGAGCGACTCAATAGGTATATAAAAAACTATTTACGAGCCATAGTTTTCTCTAAACCTAGGCAGTGGATGAAATGGCTGCATTTGGCAGAATGGTGGTATAATACCAATCATCATAGTGCACTTAAGGTAACCCCTTTTGAGGCTTTATACGAGTTTCCACCCCCTTAGATTCTCATGGGGTCGTTAGGGCAACCCTTACACACACCAGTGGGAGCACTTCTTGCTCAACGACAACAACTACTATAGCAATTGAAAGATAATCTTCTAGTGGCTCGAGCGTGCATGAAATTCTATGCTGATAAGAATAGGTCAAAACGTGTTCTACAGGTGGGTGACTTGGTCTATCTTAAGTTGCAACCTTACCGACAATCGACAGTCGAGGTGCATTGGAATCTCAAGTTAAGTGCCAAATTCTATGGACCCTATAAGATTATTGAAAAAATGGGAGCAGTGGTATACCGTTTGGAGTTACCAACAGGGTCTCAGATCCACCCTGTCTTCCATGTATCACAGTTGAAGCGTCGGATCGTACCTGTTATAGTTTCCCAGCAGCAACCCCCTTCTTGCGACAATGAAGGTGGCATCTTGGTAGAACCCTTTGCAATCTTACGGCGGCGCATCATTAGAGTTAATAACGCAACAGCCATCAAAGTGCCTGTGCACTGGTCTAAATGTCAGCAAATGATTCTACTTAGGAAGATTAGAGCTATATTTGCAGTAAATTTCCCCAACTCGTGGCTCATGATCGACCTTGAGAATAAGGTCAATTTCAAAGGAGTAGGGAATTGTTATATCCGATGAGTGTAATTGGAATAAGAGAGGGAAGAAATGAAAATTAGGGTTGTAATTAGGGATCGCAATAGGCAAATGTGGTAGTGTTAGTGCGGACACGTGTTGGCAAATTAGAGCAACAGTTGAGAAATGGGGTCGGCAGATATTAATAGGGAACGATAAATATAATAATAAAACAATGATGGAGATTAGCCTAATTATTAAGGAAGATAACTCAGCTACAGCTCAGCTAATTCTATAATTAGATTTTACAGAAATTGGGATCGACAGTCATTTGATTAGAATTCTCTTGTCTATTCTTCTAGAACCTTCTTCTTTCTCTTCTACTTTATCATCTCGTTCATTACTTCATTCTAAGCTTTACTACACATCCATGGTGGAAGTTGCAGATTCATAGTGATGTATAGCTTAGTGTTTTTATATTCATTGATTGTAATCGTTGGCTATTATCAATAAATTCCTTTTTCGTAATAAATTTGAATTCACAATTCCAATCGTGTTAGTTACATTACACAATAATTCACATAGATTTATTTGTATGATGATTGAAGGTCTAATAACTTTATGAAGACAATAAATATATTGATAAGTGAGAAGTAGAAAAAGAACAAGAGTATTCTTAAAACACTATGTCTAGAAGAATTAAGTTTTCTTTCAACTATGGATGCATCTACTTAATTGGAAAATTATCTTGAAGACTATTTCTTCATTATTAGAATAACTAATAAGATTGATTTTGGCAGCTATGTGTTTTGTACTCAATCCCACACACCTCTCAAAAAGCTCAGCTCTTTATATCGTTCCCTTTTTCAAAGTCCTTTCCTCCTCTTTACCTATATATAATAACTTTTCTTGTCGCTCTATAAAGATTTTCTTACCCCTTTCATATAAAAAAATCAAACAATAACATATCCAGTATATTTTCATAAAGTGGAGTCTGAGGAGGGTAAACAGTACGCAATCTGTATCACTACATCAGAGGTGAGGTAGATAGGTTGTTTTCAAAAGAACCCCGACTCAAAAACAATTTTACAAGTTCACCAATGTCACATAAGTATATTTTGTATATTTCTAGATTTAATATGAGAATTCAACTCTTCCCCTCAAAAACACTTCTCTTTCATTACAAGATAAACAACCCATATAATAAGTGTATCATCTTCCCTAGTTGTGTTTATACTTTGTTTGTGTTCTGTCTCTACCAGCAGTTAAGCAACTGCTTCAAATTTTGTGTTTAACCCATTAAAACACCAAATATATATAAAAACAAACTCATATCTTACACATTGACTGCAGTGAAGAAATAGATGACCAATTCAAGGATTGTACAATGTGGGCCCAAAAATAGTGCATCCTCCCATCCTAGACATGTAAGGACTGTAGAGAAGATTTGGTAAAAGAGATACCTAGAAACTTAATTAAAAAAAGAGACACTATTTTCTTTCTTGATTTATTTTTTTAGTGTATGGAGAGAATGTGTGGTCCATGGGTTAATTCATAAATTTTAAAATGTTATTGTCAACCTTTTGTATTTTTGAAATATTTTTCACCCTCTCCCCCCCCCCCCCCACCACCACCATTTTTTCTTAAAGTACCCTTCAATTAATTTTCTCTCTTTTCACTTCGTTTCATTTTTTTTTTCACTCTAAATCTTTTCATTAGATTTATCTTCTTCTCCAATCTTGAAACTCTTCATTCATTGTTATAAAATATATAAACTTTCGATTTCAAGTATTTTGAGATCCATATTGATGTATTTTTAAATTTTTTTAGAAATATGAAAATCAATGATTTTTTTCTCAAAAAAGCTTTTGTTTTTTTTTTCGATCATTTTTTATTCTCATCGAAAAATACTCCATATCTGGTAAGATCATGACCACTTTAACCGTTATTATGGATATGCTTTTAAATTTTTCCCTATTATTCCTAAAGCTCTCGTTTTTTGGGGTATAGATTCTACCTTCATTAGTTACAATATTATAAATAGTCGCACATCCCCTTTTGTTTATTGATGAGTGTGGTGGGAAGAATTAGAAGAATAAGTTGTCCAACCTCAATATAAGTAATATTCTCATTTTCTGTAGCATGAGATCTTTAAAGTGCAAATAATAATAATATTCAAAGTGGGAGAATACGGCAAATCTGAAAACAGATATGTATGAAAACACAACGAAAATATTTGCTTCTACTATGCACACAAAACCTCGTAAATAATCTCTCAACCTCGATTTTTATCAATTTCCAACATGATTATATCATCATTATCTTTTATTTAATTACTGAAACATTTGGCGTAAATCATTTGTCAATAATCTATCACGTGATATATATAAACTACACTACTACATGATGTATATAAATTACTCAACTACATCATTTATCAATAATCGACCAATCATTTGATATATATTACAGAGTAGACTACTATTTGGTTAAAAAGAAATTAATTAACTAATTAACTAAAATAAAATAAAGGAGTTAAAATTATTCGAATATGATAATAATATTATAATATATAATATGAGAGTTTTTATCAATTGGTGGCATGATCTAATAATTTTGTAAATGTCACGACCCGAATCAGGACCTGGCCGTGACGGGTTAATGGGTATCTCAAGTCCAACGAGCATCAGAAATCACCCTATTTGCCTAGTCAAATGAAACATAATATAAGTATAGCACTGGAATTTCAAACATATCACAAGATAAATAAGTATGACTCAAAAAATCTAAGAATTCAATAACCAATCCCAAGTCCACAGTAATCTACAAAGTCTTTAGACAAAACCAAAATCAATCTAAGTCGGGACATGCCCCCGGCGATAGCCAAAAAGAAGGCCAAAGAGATAATCTACTATATAAGATAAACAAGACTACGAAACGACAAAGCCTTCCGAGGGATAGAAGCTCACCAGTTCAAAGATGATCAACGAACAAATCTGAATCACCAGCTCTGCACAGGATAACCGAAACACCCCTAGGACTCTGTATCGCGTGGGAATGCAATGTCCGAAGACAGTTATTGGGATGAGCACTAACATGTAACTCAGGAAATAAGGATAAAATAATGTATATATAAATGACATGCTGGGACAGGGAACAAGACTTAGCATAGAATTTTAAAACATTAATCTGGACTATGTAGCTTTACCGTCACAAGACACCAACAAGCTATATGGGTTCGGTTCTCCCCACCGAAAAGGTCCCAGTACGTGTTAACCGCATGAACCGGAGATGTCATAGAAGGCCAAGGAATACATGACCCTTCGCCTTTCCATGACGAATATACATAGTGTATTACTTGCACACGGTTATCAAGACCAATCCCTTACATCGGCAAACATGGGTTTCCAGTATCAATCTTTTGAGACTCACACCTTCATGGCTTAGCTACAAAAACCCCTTTAAGCCCAATTAAAATATGCATACATTCTTATTCATTGAACTATGTTATCCATTAAGGCATACATCATTGGTATCGTCATACCAACTAAACTTGTAAGGTAATATGATCATGCTATTTCAATTATCATCACTTGGGGGGATTCACGACCTCATAAGTTCCAATCATTCATACACACGAGGGGATCTACGACCCCTTTGGTTCAATTATTCATTAGTTTGGGGGAATCCACGACCCCTTTGGTTCAATTATTCATTAGTTTAGGGGAATGCACGACCCCCTAGGTTCAATTAAAAACCATTTATGTTTCAATAGCCTTTCATATCATGCAATGGTTCCAAAAGTAGTTCAATGTCCATATTCTCATATTCAAAACAAGTTTCACAAGATTAGGTTAAGGTTATACCAATATCAATATCAAAATCATCAATTTAGGGGAATCCATGACCTCATTTCAATTAACCATCCCCATGCACCCCAATTAGTTCAAAAACATCAATTCAAACCATAAATAGATCATATAAGTCATGGAAAAGCAATTTAATCAATTATACTCAAAAGACCTCAATCCACATTCACAATCCACAACTAAATCACATGAATAACAATTTAATACGTGTTTTTAACAGAACAAGCTTTGGGGAAGAGTATCATGCCTCAGATACACGAGAATTGGAAAGTAATTCGTAACTTGGAACTCAAAAGATGAACGTATGATAAAAACCTTAAGTTTTTCTTAGGTTTGTGTTTGAGAGTGAAATAATAGCTTTTTGTTCCTTGAAAACTGATAGGAAATAGGTTCATATAATGCTTAAAGGTCGTTCATCGGTGAAAAGTCCTCATTACCTCTCATCCTAAGGGAAATAAAACATGACAGCAAGAATTTCACACAACAGCGCAGCACGGACCTTATCATGGAGCCTAACCTCCGTGCCACGTTGCTTATAGCAGAGATATCCTCTGTAACACGCTGAAATCATAGACCCTTACTGGTTCCTCATGAAAATGATCATAACATTTAGCTCGGGTATTGGATTGAGGCAAAATCAGATGCATTAGAAAAAGGATTCAATTATATTTAATTTTATGGGCCTTAAGCCCCAAAATTCAATATATTCTAGAAGTTATACACGTTCTAAGTTGACCCTGGTAGGATCAAATATCAAAATTTGGTCAACACAAAAATTCTGAACTCCACTTCATTCTAAATGTTTTCTATGAATATTCTTCACCTCGAAAGCACTTTACACACTAGGTAAATGATCATGACACTTATTTTTATGTACAAATCATTGAATTCGAGTTTATACACGTAGGAATAGTGGTTTGAATTCTATCCCAAAAATATGAGGTGTTACATTATATCCCCCTTGGAATCATTCATCTTCGAATGATGGATAGGAATCTTTTAAAGATTTATACGTATGGAACAAAGTATGTAACTTCACATAAGAATTCTCCCTCCATAAAACACTTTAGGAACTAAAAGAAAAGGGTTTCATGGCATCACCAAGTAAATTATGAAAGCACGAATCATAAGGCAATGAGACTAAGGTCGTACAAGGGGTAAAAGACCTAAAGCAAATCACCCTAAGTGAAAAAATCAAAACTGGATGAAATTTTACACCTCGTCATGGCACGTTGCCTATTACAGAGGCTAATATCCATGTCACGCTACTTATCGTGGAGAGTAGCCTTTGTGACACAGTGCTATCATGGAGGCTGACTGCCTCAAAATTCAAAAATAGCTTCGAAACACTTTCAAAAAATTTGAAACTTTTCTAAGACACCCTTTTAACATCCATAATCGGCATGAGCTATATGAAATGTGATCATAACAACGTAAGGCATAAAATTTTTCTAGGAATCCTTGGCTTGATTAAGATTAACACAAGAGTCGAAATAAGATTTAGTGGAACATAAGAATAGAAGCATTCTCCACCTCCAATGATACGTCTAATAGCCCTCAACTATAGCGGTACCCCTCAAGTATCCATTCAGCTATGAATACCACACTCCACCATTTCAATCTTACAATTTTACCACAAAACAAATCACAATAAGAGCTTGAATTTAACTATAGATTGCTTCCATGTTGAAGACTAATCCAATGGTAAAAGGTGCTAACTCAAGAATACTACTCCATCCTACCAGTGTTGTCAAACAACATCATGTCTTATCAAGAGTACTAGCCACATAACACAATGGTTTGTGTATCAATCAATTACAATACTCAAGCCTATATTTACTACACCCACTTTACGGATCTCCCCACCAAGAAAATTTAAGATTTGCATCATTTCTCCCTTAAATCAAAGGTCACTACCCCAATCTTGAAAGTATATCCCCTTATTAAATCTATACGCATAATACTCCGCACTAGGGAGGTATCACTATGCTTAAGAACATAAACTCCCCTCGGTGGCTTTAATATGAAAACACTAAATTATTTCTAGGACATCCCCTTCAAGGATACTACTCATAACTTCCTCCAACCTCTAAAGTAATCCCCTTATAACTAACATTTTCATGGGCAAAGACATTCATGCATCTAAACACTTAACACTTTATTTTCAACTCCTTAGAATACTAGCATTACACCTCTAATATAATAACCTCATAACTTACCAAAATTTTAAAACTATACCAAGAGTTCACAGTCTATCTATTTCTCCCTCAATTTATCTCTACATAATACCATATAACAACTCCCTGGACTTCTCCATACTAAGAAATTTAAGGACATAAGCTAGGCATACATGACTCAAGACCGAGTATACTTTATTCTTATAACTCAAGGCTCTTATCCATCTAATGATTTAGCCAACATTTCTACTTCAGCACTAGACCTTATGCATATATCACAATTACCCACTCCAATATTTCATAAGTCATCAACCTAAGCTCTTTACACATTATATCAAACCTACTAATTCACTCTCATAAATCTTGCATCACTATCCTTGAGCTAACATTCTTATCACCGCAATTAATATCTAAAGCTCAAACTTAGTGTCTAGCAATAATCATGTACCATTAATAAAATATCCCACATAATATGCTAGTCTATCAAATAGAGAAGTCAACCTAAATTCCTTATTTAACTTAACTACAACCCACAAGCACCTTCTTCTTCACAACACTACTGCTACACCTTAAAATTTACTACATATATTCTTACCTACTAACGAACTTGCAACTACTAGATAAAAATCAAGGGACCCTTAGTGTATTAAAATCACCTAATAAGGATAGTCGATCTTAATCTTATTACCTAATCCATTATGATCTATGGAACATTCATCTCCTCACATTACATCTGCTTACCCATGCATACACCCTAACTATTTTCAAAATTCTATAAACACAACTTAGTCCTCTTTTTCTAAGGACTCCCTAAGTGAATGATAAATTCATAAATCATTAGCCGACCAATCCTCCATTCACAACCTATGATTTATTTCACTACTACAACATCTAGTCCTCATGAACTCCTTTCTTATTTCAACTAAAGGTGCAAATATTGTAACTAACCACTCTCTTTTATCGACTACCATAAGAGAATACCAACCTCAATACTCACTTAAAGGTCATGTAATTACAACTATCTCTTTTTCACTACAACATTACCCTCATTCTGACTTCTAAACATATGACTTTAAATCTCTAACCTCGGGATCACCTTACTACTCATAGGTTATAACACCCCAATTTATACTACTTCTAGGATAGAAATACTATCCCAACATTCAGATACAAAATCTTTCCCTTAAGTGAGACTTTTTTCCATAAAGTTCTTAAAAGGGATAAATTACACATCTTACCTTGGGTTGACAAGAACGATTCATGAAGTTAGAGGTACCCGTTTGAATCAATACAACTTGACGCACTAATGGACTCTTTTTAAGTCCTTGTGCCATTTTACAACTTTTGATAACTCATTCGGAAAGGACCACACTATTAAGAAGCTAAGCCTTTGTACTTGTATCAACTCGACAATGAGACATAGTGCATGAATTAGAGCAAGAAAGGAATTTGGACAGCTTTCATATGGACAACACAATTGCATGATCTAGAGTATGAAAGAATAAAAAATATTTTCTAAATCCCTCATAGCCTCTCCCTTTTAAGTGTGGTGCGCTACACACTCCATAAAAGATACTCCACTTGACATGGCTTTGTGGACATCCAATTGACTATGAACCTGTCTATAATACTAACTTTGTCATGACCTGAGCCAGGGCCTGGCTGTAATGGGTATCTCAAGTCCAACGAAGACCAGAGGCCACCCCTTTTGCCTAGTCAAACAAAACATAATATAAGTATAGCACTGTTATTTCAAATATATCGTAAGATAGATAAGTATGACTCAAAAAAAGTCTAAGAATTCAACAACCAATCCCAAGTCCATAGTAATCCACAAAGCCTCTAGACAGAACCAAAATTAATTTAAGTCAAGACATAACCCCAACGATAGACAAAAAATACCAAAGAAATAATATACTATAATAAAATAGGACTATGAAATGCAAAGCCTTTCAAGAATGAAATCTCACCACTTCAAATATGATCAACCAATAAATCTGAATCACCTAGATCTGCATAGGATAACCAAAACACCCCTAGGACTCTGCGTCGCGTGGGGATACAGGGTCTGGGGACGGTTAGTAAAATGATACTAGCATGTAACTCAGAGAATAAGGATAAAATAATGTCAAGTCAAAACCACAATAAAATCCACATTCACACAGTGTGTGTATGTATATATATATATATATATATAAATGACATGTTGGGATAGCGAACAAGGCTTAGCATGAATTTTTAAAACATTATCCTGGACTGTGTAGCTTTACCATCATAGGACACCCATGGGCTATATGGGTCCGGCTCCCTCCACCGAAAGGGCCCCAATGCATATTGACCGCATGAACTGGAGATGTCATGGAAGGTCGCGAAATCCATGACCCTTCGCCTATCCATGATGAATATACATATCTAGTATGTCACATGTACGCAATCATGAAGACCAATTCCTCACGCCAAAAAATATGGGTTTTTAGTATTAGTCCTTTGGGACTCATATCTTTACGGCTTAGCTACACAGCCCCCTTTAATCCCAATTAAGACATGCACACCTTACCATTCATTGAACCATGTTATCCAATAAGGCTACATTATCGGTATCGTCATACCAACTACACTTGCAAGGTAATATCATCATGCCATTTCAATTATCATCACTTGGGATAATCTACGACCCCATAAGTTTCAATTATTCATACATACGGGGTAATTCAAGACCTCTTTTATTCAATTATTCATTAGTTTAAGGGAATTCCCGACCCCCTTGGTTAAATTATTCATTAGTTTAGGGGAATCCATGACCCCCTAGGTTCAATCAAAAATCATTTATGTTTCAATAACCTTTCATATCATGGAATGGTTCCAAAAGCAGTTCAATGTTCATATTCTCATGTTCAAAACAAGTTTCACAAGATTGGGATGAGGTTATATCAATTTTAATATCAAAGTCATCAATTTAGGGGAATCCACAACCCTATTCCAATTAACCATCCCTATGCACCCTAGTTCAAAAAATATCAATTCAAACCATGAATAGATCATATAAGTCATGAGAAAAGCAGTTTAATCAATTATACTAAAAAGCCTTAAACCTACATTCACAATCCACAACTAAATTGCATAAATAACAATTTAAATATATTTTTTTTAACAAAACAAGCTTTAGGGAAGAGTAACATGCCTCTGATACACGAGAGTTAGAAAGTAATTCTAAACTTAGAACTCGAAAGATGAAAGTAAGATGAAACTCTTAAGCTTTTCTTGGTTTTTGTGTTTGTGAGTGAAATAATAGCTTTTTGTTCCTTGAAAATCGATGGAAAATAGGTTCATATAATGTTTAAAGGTCGTTCATAGGTGAAAAGTCTTCATTACCCCTAATCCTAAGGGAAATAAAATAAGACAACACGAATTTTACATAAAGGAGTGGAAAGAACCTTATCGCGAAGGATAACCTCTGCGCCACACTGCTTATCACAGAGATTATCCTTCATGACACGATGAAATCGCGGACCATGACTAATTCCTCACAAAAATGCTCATAACCTTTTGCTTGGGTATCAGATTGAGGCGAAATCATATGTGTTGGAAAGAGAACTCAGTTATCTTTAATTTGGGAGGTCTTAAGACCCGAAATTCAATATATTCTAAAAATTATACACATTTAAAATTGATCCTGGTAGGATCGAATATCAAAATTTGGTCGATACAAAAGTTCTTAACTCCACTTCACTCTAAGTGTTTTCTATGAACATTCTTCACCCAGAAAGCACTTTACACACTAGATAAATGATCATGACACTTATATTCATATACAAATTATTTGATTCGAATTTATACACGTAGAAATAACGGTTCGAATCCTAGCCCAAAAATGAGGGGTGTTACAGTAAACAATAATTACTATATAAAGTTTTTCCACAAAATAAGATAGTGATAAATTAAATGAATTATAATTAAATAAATTTAATGGATAAGTGTTTTTCTTCACTTTAAATGGCTTAAAAGGACAACAATTAGATAATAGGATAATTCCAAACACTAAATTGATAAATATATACTAAATTGCCCATTCACCTTATTGCTTAATGCACATAAATAGTGCATAATTATTGATAAAAAACACAAAACTATAGAGTTGTAGAATTTTTGCCTTGAATTCTTGTCGGTTCATGATGTCTTCAAGATAGTAGAATTACCTCAATACAAATACCAATCTTTTTTTATGTTTGAGATGAATGAGACATTTTATGTGTTAAAATGAAAACAAAAATAGAGAAGTAAAGAATATGGAAGATCTCAAGGGATCCAACTTATTTATATAATAGGGCTGGCAGAAATGTGACGATTGGAGGTCAGTACTTTTTGATCGTTGACGCATGGATAGAGATTATATAATGATTTATCATGCACGTAAAGAGTGATCTAGATTCTACTTTGATCTATAATCGATCTTTGTGGTTTGGTGTTAGACCCTCTCCTTGTACGACCTAAAAAGACTGTAATTTTAAATTAATTGCAATTGAGGCTTCCTAAAATTCACAAGTACAGAACATTCAATAGATAATAGACTATGTGAATGGTATATTATCTGTTGATGTTATTTTAGATGAAATATATTATCTAGTATGCTATATATTATTCTATGAATCAATAAATGACTGTTAAACGAATATACTGTCGGCCAATTGAATATATAAACAAGTAAGATAGGATTAAAAATAAAAATAAATAAAATAAAATAAAATAATATCATTCAAACAATGTAAAACAATTAAATCACAATATATAAGAGTCCATAACAATTTAACACATGATCCAATGAGTAAGAAAAATGATGCTTGTGAATGTTCTTATGACAAGTAATGTTTGAGAACAAGTAGTCCTTCTCAAAGCATATGTTTGTTCTGAGTCATTGATTTTTACTACCATTGCTCTTTCTTATACTCATATGATCATGTATTCAATTGTTATGTGCTTTTATATGATGTGATTTAGTTATTCTACAATGCTTGAATTATTTTATTTAATTTTATTATATTTAATTTTATTTAATTTCATCCCTTTTAGTCCTATCTTACTTGTTTATATATTCAATCAGTCGATCGTAGATTTGTTTAACAGTCATGTATCGATGCATAGACTAATATATAATATGTAAGTATAAAATAGACCTAAATGTCTATTACAGATCAAAAATATAACATGTACAAGATATTGTTGGAGGTCTAGCATCGACCATATGAATATATTGACAAGCCTCCATGTGACTAAAAATGATAAATTAAATTAAATTAGTTAACATTATTCAAGCATTGCAAAATAATTAAATCACATCATATAAGAGTATACAATAATTGAACACATGATCAATTGAGTATAAGAGTAATGATAGTAAGAATTGATTGCTCAAAACAAATGTATGCTTTGAGAAGAACTACTTGTCCTCAAACATTACTTGTCATAAGAACACTCACAAACATCACTCTTCCTTACTCATTAGATTATCTGTTCAATTATTGTGGAATCTTATATATTGTAATTTAGTTGTTTTGCATCGCTTGAATTATTTTATTTTATTTTATTTCTCCATTTTTAGTTCTATTGTAGTGATTTAGGATAATTGCATACCATAAATATAACTTGATCATGTTCAAAAGTGATGTACTCACAATTAATGTATCTAAATGACTTTACATTGTTTGAGTGATGTTAATTGGCCTACTTTAATTTAATTCAATATCTTTTTTTTTAGTCACAATTTTAACTTGTTCGTATATTCAATCAGTTAATTGTAGACCTTCTAATTTATCAAGTATTTATGCACACAATAATCTATAATATATTATATAATTTGTTATACCAATAATGACATTAGTAGATGATAAACCATAAAGATAGTCTACTATGTGTTGAATGTTCTGGACTTGTCAATTTGTGAAAGATCGTTTTAATTAAATGTGCAAATCTAAAATAATCTTAGGATTTATGGATTATAGAGAACAAATTTCTCTCTCATTCATCATGTAACTAATGACCAAGTTGTATGAATTGCAACTTAAGTCCCCGCTCTTCATTACGCTTTTAACCATGACGGCGTATGAACCATTGCGGCGAAGAAAAATGGTCATTGTCTCCTTAGATACGGATTTTCAAATTCAACATTTAGGAGTATTCTCCCATTTGTCCAAAAATTCACCATCAACAACTACTTATTCTATAATAGACATAATATACCTAGATGATAGTATTGAATAGACTCAAGCAGTGGTTTATGAGCCTAGACTTAATAGACTGTACTCGTCTTCTTCTTACTAGATTTCTGTACAATTTTTTATCAGAACCAACCTGATCACATTTTTGACGACCACCAGAATAATGCAATGGATTACAATTTTGGAACAAGGTAAGGAGTGTTGAAATGCTACTACTGAACCTAAAATCGATTTCAAAAAGTGTCAACATTAGCATATAAGTTTAAAAATTTACACTTTAGTCTCATCCCACTTTAGTTTCTATATTTTAAAAAAATACACTTTAGTTCATATCAAAAAATAAATATTAGATATTAAATTTTAAAAAATACACAATCTTCTCAATGAAGTTGATTTTTTGATTATTTTTTTAGTTATTTTCCGATGATTTTTCATCGATTTTTCTGACATCTATCGGAAACTAACATTACTTTCATTATTTTTAGTCATTTTCTTCTATTTTTATCCCTATATTTTCATTCATTTTTAGTCAAAAAGCTTGTTTTTCAATTATTTGAGACTAGTATCCTGTCAAAGAAAGTTTGCAAAAGTGTCTAAAATATCAACTCTCCCAAGACTATAGCAGCTAAATGAGTAAAGATTCTTTCGGTAAATGTTATAAACACTTCCTTTCATAACACAATTCCTAATAATTTCCCGAGGAAGATTTCAATGCCACTTTTTTCTGGTGATTCATTATTATTTCTGTGATTTGGCTTTAGTAAAAGAATCTTCCTTTCAATTTTTTTTACCGTTAGTAATTCCCCCACCATCTTCAAAGAATAACCCGTTTTCAGGTTCTTTACTATTCTATAAAACCAAAAATAAATTAATGAAATAGAAACCTCAGCAATCATCAACACTATTTGCACTTTGAGGTAAATTCAAGAAAATTATCTAAAATTAAATATGAATCTGTATTACTTAGGACAACCTTTGAATTTAGAATGGTCTATCAAAACTACACAATCTCTCTTATTTTACAACTTCAAAAATAAATTAATGGTGTGAAATTTTATCTCAAACCATAAGAAAATCTACCTCTGCAATCATCGAGCATGGCTACATATCAAAAAAAGAAAATAATGTAAATTTTAGGAGAAAATAAAAGCATAAGAACAAGAAATTAATATTTCAAATGTCTGCCAACCACTTTCAATGCAGGTACATTGAACTTTTTATCTTTCATCAAAAGATTTTATAATACACTGAAAAAGAAAAAAGAAATTAAACATAAAAACAAAAAAGACCACAAAGGCTGATTTACTGAATTAAATAAATTCAAATTTGAACTGACAAAAGACATAAAAAATATCGAGAGAAAAAAAGTAGAACTAAATCTAAAATTTCTTACAAATTGAGAATCCTTTCTTACTGCAAAATACATCCACAATGTAGTTCTCAAACAAGCTTTTTTTTTTTTTTGTTATCGTCGTTCACAAATTTGCTTGTGATTTTGGGTAAACTTTCTATAATTTTAGTACTTGATGTTTACAATCTTGATAATATCTATGATTTAAGAAATAAATTTTCTTCTAATTTGAGGTAAACTTTTTAAAATTTTAATATGTTCTTGAAGTATATATTAATAAATTATCATCTATTCGTGATAGATATTATTTATGTTTTCTGAAGCCTAGAAATGATAAGTCGATCTCATCAAACTAGAGGTGATAAAATATAATCCATGTCAAATTGAGAAGTTTCTATCTTTAGTACATTGGTTGAACAAACACATTATGCTATAGATCAAGTAGTACGTATATTAGGTACACAAAATTGTCATCCAAACAACTTGTAGTGTTTAAATAATACTAGTATAGCCGCATGTGTCTCGCATGCATAATGTTTGATTATTTAAAATTAAATGATTTCATCTATTGCGGAAATTTTTAATGAAGTGTAAAATTTCAAATCACTTTTTAAAGATTCTTCACATTTTAATATAATAATATAAACATAAACATATTTTTTAGTGTAAGCATATATATGTGTTACATCATCACTTTTATGTTTGTCATGCAATATCTCTTTCCCTTAGTGCCAGAGGATCTCAAGATTTAAATTGTGGTAACTTTAAAAGGAATTATTTTAAATCATATTTTTCTCAATCATATTAACAAGAGGAAAAGAAGCGTAACTTACCGTGGATATCATATGGTTTTGAATGTTAAATTATAATTTTAAAATAATTTAATTTAATTTAACTTCAAAAATTAGACTTAAAATTATGTACTTAACATAATAGGTAGAGACAATAATATATGATTTTTTTTATATATTTATTACTAATTGATATCTTCTTCTTTTTTCGGCTAGGAAAATACAAGTCCTATTGCTTTAATCGATGCCAAATAACTTCAATCTTTTATCAAATAGTATAAAAATTAAATTAAGTAGAATTTTAGTTAATTTTACAAACAATTTAAATTCCACTCACAAAATATGTTAATCATATTGAACTTAAATTAAAATTAATTTAATAACTAATACAATTATAGTAATTGACATAAACGAATCATTCTACCGTTAGGAAAAAAACAATTGGGACGAAGGGTGTTCATGACAAGTTTAAGACCACAAGATTTATAAGACTATACACACTCTTTTAATTATTTCTTAAACTTCATGCTTAATTAAATCAATAAACTTAAATTGAGACAGATCGAGCAACAAAAGTTACCTGTCGAACTAAGTTCAAACAAAGATGATATTTAATTTCTCTAAAAAAGTCCTTAGAAAGGTTGCTTATCATCATCTCACATTATTCAACCCCACACGTTGCTGTGAATCTTTGTCGCTCTTAATTTCTAACCCACTGCTTGAATTTTGAAGATAATCTTCTCCTCATCTGCATGCAAAAATACCTTCATCAGGGTTATATTATTATACACCATAACATATACGAGATATAATCTATGAACATACACAGTCATAATAACTAACATTCATAAACCATCATATCAATACTAACTAAAAGAAAGACAAGGTAAAATGTTACATTGAATGGAAAAGGAGGTTTAATCAATTTTTTTTTAAAAAACAAAACGACAAAGAAAGAAAGAAGAAGAAGAAACAGCAATAAAGATGTGCAAAAGTCACTTAGATAATTCCCAGTTGACTTCAACTATGATTCTACTAAAGATATACTACAAGTAACGGGTACACATACTATTTTACCATATATATTAATTTTGCTACCATATATTAAGATTCTTAATATTTAAAATATATCCTTCTCTGACCATATAATTTAGGACTTCGTAATTATTAACATATATTTTTCTCTTATCATATATTTAGGGCACCTTAATTTTAATTAAACTAATGAAAAAAGTATTAAATGTTATTAATTTTGATAACTTCTAATAAGGAAATGTTTTCTCATAAATATATTTAATTAATTTTTAATTCTTAAGTATTAGAAAAATAGTGAAAAGTCGATTTTGTCTGAAACAGAAATTTTTAATGAAGGGCAAAAAGTTTAAACAACATTTAAGGCCCTTCACACTTTTAATACATTATAGATTATAGATATAGATTATAGATTATAAATATAAATTATAGATATAGAAAAATGTGCTAAATAACAAAAATAATAATTGACATGAATCTGAATTGAAATATGATTGTGCTATTTTGATTTCTATTTTTTTCTTCTTACCTGTAAGGGTCAAGCAAAGAAAATCTTCTCTTGAATACTTCTATATAACTTTGTTATGTAAGATAATGAAAGGATTAGGGTTTGAATATATATTACTTATAAGAAAATTTAATAATGATAATGCAATCAAAATAATAAAAGAGAACATAAACCAATAATATCTTTTGTAAAAGGATGTCAAATGAGATACAAGTTAAATATTAACAAAATTCGTCGTATTTTCATCTTCAGAAGTCGTGTAATAATATTTATTTGATCATTTAATAGATATTCATTAATTATTATTTGTAATAACTTTTATATATTTATACACTTTGAACTCCTTTTATTAATTAAGTTTAGAAGTCCTTCTTTTGTAATAAAATATTAACCGGATAATATTTCTTAAGTATTTTCGTCCATTAAGAACTCCTATAGTTCGAAGAATTCTTTGTTATTTGTTACATCAGTTTTAATAGATTTGAGAAACAAGTCCTAGCAATCTCCACATTCGGGAAGTCAATTCTTGGATAGCTGATAAAATTGTTGTTATGTGACCGGGATGTCATGGGTACAAGTTGTGGAAAAAACCTATTGTAGAAAACAAGATAATACTGCGCACAATAAGCCATTGTGGTTCGACTTTTTTTAGAGTCCGCACATAGCATGAATTTTAGTGCATCGAGCACCAACTGCCCTATCCTTCACTTTAGCTTGGGACAAATACTATACAATTAGCTAAATAACCTATTTTTTTATTTTTGTACATTAAAAAAACTCAATTGAATTTAAATATTATGTTAATGTAATAATCTTTATCATTCAATGAATATAGCATTTACTCAATGTTAATTGATATTACATATAATTTATTCTTATTATATATTTTATGCACCTTTAGCATTAAACTCACGTGCAACACACATATATTAAAATTATGAAGGTTCTTAAAATTATTGTTTGGACTTTTTATCCTTCATTAAAAGACTCAGACAAAATTATCTTTTTGCTATTTTTATATTATTTAAAATATAAAATTCATTTAAATTTAATCATTATACCGTCCTTGTTTGAATTATATATCTTAAATTTTGAACTTTAAAAAAAAAATAAAAAAATCCACGTACGCTAAGCAGAAAGAAAAGGGAGGAGAAAAAGAGGTAAGGTCGGAAGGGTGAATTTAAAAAGCACTTTTGATTTTTAATTCTTTTTTTAATTTTATCCGTTTATTTCTAATAAATTTATTAATTATTATTTAATTTCACGCGTTACATGTAGCAACGAAAAAAGAAATATGCTGCTTCAAACTAGGGTAAATTAATTAAGGGTGATAAAAAATTTTCAAAACTAAAAAAGAGTGACACAAGTTTTAAATATTGAGTATAAGTGACAATTTTAAGATTAGTGTTAATGACACTAATTTTAAAACCCTCAAGTTTTATTATTTACACAAAGATCCCTACACCATCACCACCACTCCTCCTCCACACCTTTTTTGTTGCCGCCCGCCGCCGCCACCTCCACTTCCTTCACAATCACTATCACTACCATTGACACCTCTTCCAGATTCACCATTATTTTCTCCCGAGAAAATGGTCAAATACCCCCCCAACCTTTACCCCAAATCTCAACTACACACTTATACTTTGAGAAGGTCCTATGACCCCCCTGAACTATTTTAAAATGAAATTATTACCCCTTCAACGCTGACATGGCAAAAGAGTGTGTTTCACTCTCTTTAAAGAGAGTGAGAACGAAAATATTTTATTAAAAATTTATTTTTAATATTTCTTTAAATAAATATATATAATTTAAAAATTTATTTTTAATATGTCATTGATGGGTTCTTGGATGTCATAGAAGAATTTAATTTCCATTGATGGGTTCTTGGATGCAATTGAAGAAGAAGAAGAATTGAAGAAGAAAACAAAAATTAATTGCCATTCTTGGATGCCATTGAAGAAGAAAAAGAATATAAGAAGAAGATGATGATGATGACCTGGCATGACGTGAAAATAATTTTTTATAGTAAAAAAATGATATATGAGGTGAAATTGTGTGGCATGATACGTGACAGCGCGTGTAGACCACAAATCAAAATAAAATCTGGGTATGAGTTTTTAGAGGGGTATATATTCCACTTTAAGATAGTTCGGAGAGATAATAATTTTATTTTAAAATAGTTCAGGGGGTCATAGGACCCTCTCAAAGTATAAGTGTGTAGTTGAAATTTGGGGTAAAGGTTGGGGGAGTATTTGATCATTTTCTCATTTCCTCTCTCTACATAACTATTGCCTATTTTTCTTCTTTCTCCTCTACCACCGTCGCTATCAACACCACAACAAATGTCATCTTCTCATTCGTCGTCACCACCAGCACCACCACCTTCATTTTTACGATAAATATCACTTTTTGTGGGCTCCTCCTCCAATCAGATCTTTCTTTAGAAATTAAGTAAGTATCGAAGTTATTGCAGCAACAGTTGAAGTTGCTGCAGCAATTTCGATAGTTGCTACAGCAACTTCGATAATTGTTACAACAACTTCGATAATTTTTGTAACACAACAACGAATAACACTTGTTGCAGCAATTACCGTAGTTGCTGGATTTGCTAAATTATTTCTTCATTCATTTTTAAAAGAAATCAAAAAATTTCTTTTCAAACTTTTCAATTTTTTTGGAGAAAATAGTCTATTACTCCCCCCTCCCCCCCCACAACCTTTAGTCGAAATCCCAACTACACACTCAACCTTTAAAGATGACCTATTACCCCCTAATCTATTTTTTCCTATATTTATTACCCCTAAATGCTGACCTGTCAACATAAACCAAGTAATAAGACATTCGTGTATTTCACGTTCTTGGCCCACGCCGAAACAAAACTAAATATATTTTTCATAATTTCATTTTTAATTTCCTCTTCTCTCTCTTCTCACTAAACCTTTCATCTTCCTCTTTCCTCTATCTTTTCTCTAAACCGCTATTTCATCTATATTTTTGAGAAGGGGGGGAGGGATTTTTCTTCTAATCAAAACATTTTGGTTGTGGATTTTCAAAGAATCATCTTGTTACTGTTACAAGGTGTGTTTTTTTCTGTAAACTGAAAAAAATTGAATTAGGGTTTTTAGCTAATCTCCAAATTTACAAATTAATTGATGAAATTAACTGATTCTTACGGGTATGACGTTATCTAAGTGTTCGATTAACAACATAATCCGTTCGTAAGTACATGTTTTATTGATTATTTAAGTGGGTTTATTAGAAATTAGGAATTTTCTCTGATTTTTTGTTAATGTGAAAACTTAAAAATTCAGTTGTGTTTAATAGAAAGTGTGTGTTAATATGTTGTTAGTTTGAATGATTTTTTCCAAAACTGAGTTAAAATTAATTAAGGTTTTAGGCTAAATCTCAAAATTAAAAATTAATTGAGTGACATTAAGTTGTGGTTTTTGCTATTATATTGTCTACGTGTTTGATTAACAGCGTATTACGTTCCTAATTACATCAAATTAGGATTTTTGTTGATTGTTTAAGTTGGTTTATTAGAAATTAGGGCTTTTCTCCGATTTGTTGTTAAAATGACAAAATTTCTCAAAATCATTCGTGTTTAATAACATATGCATGTTAATATCTTGTTATTTTGGTTTTTAATTTTGTAGCATGTTGATGATTTTTTTTTCTTTTTTCATAATGTTTCTGCTATGCTACTATGTCTTATTTGATTCTTTATTGTGGTCAGGTAAGACATGAATGGTTTTCCATTGATAACTCTAAGATGGTATCATGGTGGGGTCTTACATATTAGTAGGGGGAAATCAGTTTATAAGGGGGGATTAGTAACAAAATTTTTGGATGTGGACGTAGATAAGATGTCATATTTTGAATTGAAAAACTATATTAGAAAATTGGGATATAGCACAACTTGCACTTTTAGTATTAAATCACCTAACTACGGCATTTTGGTAGATGTTGATAATGATATGGATATTTTTTAGATGATGTGTTCCTTGCAAGATGGGGATGAAGTGGAGGTATTTGTCAACCATTTAGTTAATGAGCCAGATGTAGTGGCCCCCCCTCCCCCAAACCTTTATTTTTAGAAAATGTTTGTCCTAAGAATTTAGAGGAATCTGGTGCATCTTTTAATGCTAGGCCTAACTTTAGGGTAGGTGAGGACCATTTAAATGTGGAGGACCCTACTTCTTTTTTCCAACCACATCTCCTTTCAATACCACACCTCTTTTCACTACTGCATTAAGTGCTACTGCACTTAGTACTGCTGTATCAAGTGCTGCTACAACAACTGATGCTACAGTAGATGATATAGATATTGGTCCTGTTGGATCTGATTTTTTAGAAGAAGAAGTAAAGGTTTCTGATTATTCTACTGAGGATAGTGTTGAGTCAGAAGGAGAATTAATTGGAGATGATGGTGAAGAAGAGTATGGTAGTGATGTACATAAGGAGGTTAGGGAGTTGAGAACTGAAAAGAGAAAGTTTCAAAGGAGGAAAAGAAATGAGAGAGTACCAGCTGACAATGCAGACGTACCAGTAGGTGAAACAGGACCAGATCTAGGTTTTGATGAAACTGAAATAGGTAGAGTAAGTTATGCCAGAAGGCTTGGAGGTGATGAGCCTTACTTTGCAAGTTCTGATGAGGATAGTTTTGTATTATATGAAGCTGATTGTTGTGGTGATGATAACATGAAGTGTTTGATTCTGGTAGAGAAAGAACTGTGAAGTTGTTAAAAAAGAGGACAACAAATCAAAAAATCATTCATGACCCAACTGCAAAGAAAATTATTTGGCAGTTGGGTATGGTGTATAAAAATGTGAGTGAATTTAAAAGAACAGTGACTAAATATGCAGTAAGAAAAAGGGTTCCTGTGGAGAAGTGGGTTAATCCAAAAAAGGTTAAGAGTTAGGTGCAAGGATGATTTTCCATGGCTTTTATATGCAGGTCTTGACTAGACAACAAATGAATTCATGATAAAAACTTACATTCCAAAGCATACTTGCAACAAGACAACCATAAATTACTTATGCAATGCAAAGTTCTTAGCTGAAATCTTCAGAGAACGAATAGTTGAGCAACCCAACATAAGAGTATTCAAGTTGCAAGAGTTGATTAGAAAAAAGTTTAAACTTTATGTTGGTAAGACCACTGTGAGAAGAGCAAGGTCTAAAGTCTTAAAAAAGATAATGGATGATCATGTTGTAGAATTTGAAAGAATCCTTGACTACAAAGATGAACTGTTGAGGACAAACCCGGGGACCAGTTGTGTTGTCAAATTTGGTGAGGCTAATGAAGCAGGTAAACCAAAATTTCAGACTTTTTACATCTGCTTTGATGCTTTGAAGAAGGCATGGGTACATTGTAGGAAGTGCATAGGTTTAGATGGTTGTTTCTTAAGGGTATTTGTAAAGGCTAATTGTTAGTTACTGTGGCCAAAGATGGAAACAACCAGATGCTGCCACTTGCTTGGGCAGTAGTTGAAAAAGAGAACACAAACACCTGGACATGGTTTGTTAGGTGCATTAGGAATGACCTAAGACTTGGAGAAGGTGAAGGTCTCACCCTGATTATATATATGCAGAAGGTATGTACAATATTTTATGTTTAACCTCATTTCTTTTTTACTTTAACTTAGTACATGTAATTATGCCCTAACTTCATCTTTTTTTGTTATGTATGTTTATTGAAGTGACTGTTTGCAGTAATTGAGGAGGTGTTACCTCAATCTGAACATAGAATAAAAACTGGAGAGGTCTTCAAAGAAGACAACAGTTTTGGAAGATAGCAAAAAGTATATTTGAGTCTCAATTGAGAAAGAATATACAGAAGATGATGTTGCTTGGTCCTGAAAAAATGATGCAAGACTTAATATACTACAATATTAATTACTAGTGCAAGCTTTACTTCAACACAGAAGTAAAGTGTGATTCAATGGATAACAACATGAGTGAGTGTTTTAATGCATGGATCTTGGTAGCTAGGCACAAGACCATCATTCCATGCTTGAAGAAATAAGAGTGAAGATGATGACAAGAATAGGCCCTCTAAGGGAGTTTCCAAATACCTGGTGTAGTAATTACTCACCAATGTGTTTGAAGATTTTAGAGGAGAACATCAACAGGGATATGGATTGTACTATTGAGTTTAATGGAGTGGCTGGTTTTGAAGTGAAAGAAGGGCTTTGTGAACACACAGTGGATATTGTCAAGAGGACATATAGTTATAGGTTATGGCAGTTAAAGGGTATACCATGTGCACATGCTGTGGTTGTACTATTGTTCAAGAAACATCCCTTGTATGACTATATTGACAGCTGCTACAGTAAGGAAACATACTTGAGGACTTATGGCAATGTTCTTGAACCATTAATAAACATGGAAATGTGGCCTGTTTCATTAAACATTACTGTTGCACCACCTAAAATTAGTACCTTGCCTGGCAGGCCATCTAAGTCTAGGAAGAAGGAAGCTGGAGAAACAAAGAAATCTGGAAAATTGCCTAGAACTGGACTAGCAATGACATGTAGGTTGTGTCATGTTAGAGACCACAACAAAAGAAGGTTCCCTCTAAGAGGACAATCAACAGAACCAAGTGTTGCACCATCAGTAACACCTACTGGTTCAGGCATTGGAAGAGGCAGACCAAAGGTAAGTTTAACACTTAATTTAGTATATTACTTATCTTACTTCTTAAATTTCTTAACATTATTTTAATATGTAGAAAACTACACCAGAAACACCAAATGTACCTCCTCAAGTCAGTGTTGGTTCAGGTAGGGGAATAGACAGACCAAAGGTAATATTACACTTGTACTAATTAGCTCAATAACTTTTATATAACTCTTTTTTTTATATGTATAGAAAACTCCATCAGAAATTACTAATGCATGTCAACAACAAAAAAAAGGAAGAGGGAGACCAACAGCACCTAGTGCACCTCCTCTACCCAAAACACCTTTTGCACCTACTATTTTTCCAGCATCCTGTTCTGTACCTTCTGATTATTGTACATCATCTTTAATGGCTGGTACTACTAAAAGAGAAAGGGGTAATGATAGGGAAAAATCATCTCCATTGAAAAGGTCAAAAGTAATGGGAATGGGTGTGTTCCAAGCTAAAAATGGATTTAAAGTCCTAAATGTAAGTGTCTAGCTTTGTTGTATCTTGTGTACATATAAGTCTTTAATGTATGAGTCTTTGAATAATTTTTATCCTTCACTGTAGCCTGACATGCCTAACAGTAAGATCTGCTCTACTGGTCAAGCAAGGGTAACAAGATCAATTGATATAACTGGTAACATTGGTTATACACTAAATAATACAGATAAGCTGAAATGGAATGGAAAAGCAGCAATATCAACAAAGAACTACAATAGATTAAAGAGAAGAAAAAAAAGAAGAATATGGGAAGCAGTTCAAATAATTCAAGTCAAGAAAATACTTCTTCAAAGTCCAAGATGCCCTGGAAATTGTAGTAATGTTGATTATTTTAAGCACTATTTTAAGTTAGACCAGTTGACATGAAAATAATTTTATTTTGGTGCTGAAAAATACTTTAAGCAGTGTATACATTATTTGTTGATGAATGTTGCCTAATAGTTGGTATGAATGATGATGTTGTGCCTAATGGTTGGTATGAATGATGATGTTGTGCCTAATGGTTGGAATGAATGATGATGTGTGAAGTTAGAATATTTTGTTGATGAATGTTGTCATTAGGTATTATTGTTGTGCTAAATGATGGTAAAGTTGATATAATGTCAACACAACATTGTCATTACACGATTTACGTGTAAACACATAGCAGTATCATGGTGCTTTGCCTAACAAGACACAACTTTGAAAGTGTAAACAATAATATAGCAACAACACAAGACACAACAAGTGTAAACAATAACATAGCAGCAATAGACAACACAATTTTATAAGTGTAAACAACAATGTAGCAGGAACACAACACAATTTTAAAAGTGCAAACAATAACATAGCAGTAACACAAGTACAAATTAGAACATAGCAGCAACAGCACAAGTGCAAACAATAACATAGCAGCAGCAGCAGCAAAAGTACAAACAATAACATAACAGCAGCACAACAAACATCTGAAGTACGACTAGGCAAAAGACACCATAACAGAACATAGTCTGATATATTTAGAGAGAGGTATACAAAATTTACACCATAGTAGACAAGATCTAGCAACTACTTTCAGTTCATTTTTTGCAGATGAACATAGCAGCAACACAAATCAAAATACATAAAAATATCTTCCTATTGAACCTACGCTATCTCCATCTTCCATTAAGCTTCTTCTTCCGCGTCAAGTTATCAATTTGGACCTGTTTAAGCCATAAGTCTTTTTCCAACTCATTGAGTTTGTTCACCAATCTTGAAATGATAAATTTGATCTTGGATCCACTTTTTCTTTATCCCTCCATAGGAAAAAATTACATTTTTGAGACTGAAATCTTTTTTTAGAAATCAGTACATTATTATAATTTGAATATAAATTGACAGCAAAATACAATGCAAAATACATACACCATAGTAGGGGCAAGACCAAAATACCATGTTTGCATATCACAACAGTATGGATCATTGGGTCCGATTCATCCATACAAAGCTTATTCAATTTCAAATTTTTCATTTCATGAATTTCGACAAATCAATCGTCAAATTACAAACCTTATATTAATAGTTGAACCAAATTACAAAACAAAACTTTAAGAATTGAAGTACAAATTGGGATTAAAAGCTAAAACATACGTTAAGGAAATAAAATTAAAAAAAAAAAAGAGAAACATGAAGGAAAATTGTGGACAAGGACATGAGTCTTATAAAGAAGAAGAAGATGAACGTTGGAAGAGAGAGAGAGAGTATTTTTTCATCTTTATTTCATCAAATAATCAATTAATGACGTGTATATTATGTGGAAGGCTAAAATTTTAATTTTGGACATGTTGGGGCTAAACCAACGCGCCTAGAGGGGGTGTTCTCACCTTCCTTGACAGGTCAGCATTTGGGGGTAATAAATATAGGAAAAAATAGATTAGGGGGTAATATGTCATCTTTAAAGGTTAAGTATATAGTTGAAATTTTGACTAAAGATTAAGGTGTAATAGACTATTTTCTCATTTGTTTTAGAAAAATAGTCCATGAAAATTAAAAAAGGAATAACGATATGAAAATAGAAAGAAAAAAAAAAGATGGAAAAGGAAAATCTATAAAGAGAAAAAAAATAAGAAAAAGAAGGGGAGAAACAAAAAGGAGAAGAAAGATTGATCGATAAGAAGAGGGGAAACTCTAAAATTTAAAATTTAAAGTTGGAGGAATTTTTAAAAAATTTTAAAAATTACACTTTACACCTCAATTAACTTAATCATATTTTAAATGAAGTTTTTACTAGCCAAAATTGTTACTATTTTTAATTTAAATAACTTTTTGCCACCTCCCACTTAATTTTTTCTTCAAACAATCCTTTGTCTTCTCCTATTCTCTTCACTAAGTATCCTTAACAATTCTTCTCAAGAAAAAAAATAAAAATATCAAAGCTCCATTTGCTTTGTTAATTTTCTTCTATCTGTGTTACTAGCAGCTTTTGTGGGAGTGTATGATTTTGATGGTTTCAGACTGATGTTAGAGGTGTTCATATCTATGGCAATGGACAAAGATCAGGCCTTTACACAATTTCACCTTCAACAATAGTAGAACACCTGGTCTTCCTCATTTTCCCTTTTCTCGAATTTTCTTGATTACACCATGGAGGAAGTAATATTGCGTCTTTTCCAACTTTGCTTGTCGCTGACCTTAACAAGAAGATGGTTCTCCCAATTAACGAGCCCTGTAAGTGTTCAATTTCATTGAAATTTGTCGATGTTTAATTTTGTATATTCCGTCTTTTTTAACTTTCTTTGTAACTGATGCTGAGAAGGACATGGTTTTCCATTTTTTGTGGCTTATTTTTTTTTACTGCAGAGTTCTTTAATACAATCTATTAATGAGCCATGTAAGCATTCAATTTTGTTGTAATTTCTTTAATTATGCGGCATAATTTATGCCAATCTATTAACGGCCTGACAAAGTATTCAATTTCAATTTGTTGTAATTTCTTTAATTTAGCCAATCTATTAACGGCCTGACAAAGTAATCAATTTCAATCATTTAGCTGTGTTTATTTTAACTGTTTGGTTCTTACTTTCAGGTTTGACTCCGTATGGATAAAGTTGTTCTGGTTGTGTGAGGTGAAGTTAGCGAATTTGATCTATGGTGAATGTATAAAGAGCTCCGATTATTTTAACTGTTTGATTCTTACTTTCATGTTCGACTCCGTATGGATAAAGTTTTTGTGGTTGTGTGAGGTGAAGTTAGCGAATTTGATTGATGGTGAATGCACAAAGAGAAGGAAAATAGAACCAGCCATAAGGAGCAAGCAAATAGAAGCAAGTAACTTAATTGGAGAACCTGGAGATGCTTTTTGCTACTCGTTTAGCACCTTTAGAAGTTGAGATGATTCTTTTAACTTAATTTCATTTTTCCTTGGTTAGTTTGATTGCCATCGCCTTTTTTTCTTGATTAAATCAATGTCTTGTCATTTTAGGCTGTAAAATAGAAGATTTTAAGTCCTTAGTTGATGAACTATGTAGGTTATACATAATGGTACTTTTTTGTATGATTGAGACTTGAGAGATGTTATCTGTTTTATGGTTAGACCTTTTTTTAAAAAAATAAAATTGTTTTAGGACCTAAAGATCTGCCACCCATAGCAAAAACAACAGGCATTTGCTGGGCGTACAATTGATTATGTTCAATTAGCCCATGGTCAGTTTGAAAGTGACATGCAACATTCTCAAGCTCGCCAGGGTTCTTTTCGTCTCTATGTAGAAGTTTTCCCTTTATCTTTTGGAGTTGAATTTTTGTATTATGACTAGGATTGATATAGACTTCATTGTTTGCTCTTAAGCTTATTGGCTAAATTATGCTTTGTATCGTAATAGCTTGAAATGAATTGTTACTGCTTATTATTTTATCCTTCATCGCAAGTTGTTTATCAGGTTCATAAGGAGCTGCAAGATACCATGGCTCAATTGGAAGCCATACATCATGAAATTTGGATAATCTCTTTTATGAATCCTGGTCCATTGACAATGAGGCTTGTGACAGCATCAACACAACAACAGCAAATAGAGATGGTGTTTTTTTGTTTCTTACTTGGTTGATTTTAGGCTTTTTTTAAAAAAATTAGTTTCTCATTCAGTCTTCTTCTTTGCGACTCTAAAAAAGCTCTTCTTCTTTGTGACTCAGCTGAAAATGGACCTCAAAAATCTGATAAGAGAGCATAATAATTGAAAAGGGACCTCAAATATCCGAGAAGGAGAGTACAGTAGCAACTGTCACAACTGAGGTTTTGTGGTTTCCCTGATTATTATTTTCATTATCTTTTTCTTTCTTTTCAATTGGAGATATTTATATGATTAATAATTATCAGGATTATAGTTCAAGAAGAGCTTTGATCGATATGCATAGCCAAGCAACTAATGCTATATTGGCAGAAAGAACACCTTTGAAATCCATTTCTATAGATAATGAAGGTTTGAGAGAGCTGACTGGTGACTCTGGCTGTATTATTGTGCTCCCTATCTCAGCAGAGAGTGCAGGGTAGTTGGCAAAACATAAAGGTAAGGAATCATTTTCGAGATTCCAATTTCCTTGGGCTTCTTTTTTGGTATTCCCAGCTGGTTCTATATCCTTCATACAGAATAGTTTTCTGCTGTTTGGTAACTATTTTGTACATAACATTTGACTTGCAAAATTCTGTGTATTTCTAAAGGTTCTGAGCAGGATCTTTGCAAAAATCTTATTGGGGGTGAATTATCTTCCCACTGCTGGTTTTGTCTACCGTTGCCATTTTTGTCATGACTGCAAAGATAGGTTTAAAGATGTTGTAAAATTAAACATTTTCTAAGATTTGAAGTCTGATGTGTAATGATGGTAATGCCCCAAATTATGATATTTGGTCTTCTACCTGCAAAATTATAGCCCAATTTGCCAAATCGACAATATATGGTCCAGAATCATTTATTTTTAAGGAATGTTATCTTTTTCTTCTTAGATTAATGACTGTTTTTATGTTCATTCTAACCTTAGAATTTTTCATATACCATGGATGAAGGATTTTATGCTCCATTCTAACAAACATCGAAGAGTCGAGTAATGAATTTGTTGGATGTGTCATTTCTATTTTAGGATGCACTTTAGGAATCATGATACTTATTTGATTATTTCTATTTGGTCGTTGTAGGGGAACTTTCTTGGCGTTTATATGAGAGCTTGAGGAGGAAAGCAGCGGGTCCTCTGCTGTTTCAATTTAGACAGGATTGCGAGGGAGAAATTTAAGGAGAAGGAAAGCATTCAGACAGAGTACCATGGCAGCTATAAGTGAGAATTTCATCAAAGTGGTGCCTAAAAAGGCAGTGAAATTCAAAGTTCAAGTTGTAGTTACAGTAAGGAACAAGAATAAGGAAGATCGAAGGATTTTTTTTTTTAATATTTAAATGCTTTCACCGACAAAATCAGAAGAAATGTTGCCTTGGAACTCATTAGCTCTGACATCGACCCAAGTAAGTCACTCTTTTGATCGATGTACCATGCCACCACGATATGTTTGTGATGATATTGAAAAGGCTGATTATAATTCTTCCATATTAGTATTGCCTTAAGTTCTACTTATTGATATGAAAAAACTACTGGAAATTGGAGATGGTCATGATGATGCAGAGCTTGAGAGGCTTCATCTTGCTTGCAGATAATGGGTATTTTTTAGGTTTATATATCAAACGTTGTTCATTTTAGATTTTATGTTGTAGAAATATTGGTGTAAATATGGTTTCCATTAACAACTACCTGCACCCAACAGAGTAGATATAATAGTACTCCATCTGTTAATTAACTTAGCTTCATTTTTATGTCTTTTAAATTTGATTGTATAGGTTTGATCATTTTCTTTTTTGATTCTGGTAGGAAGAAACAAAATTTAACAATCTTTAGGTAATATTTTTGTGTCCCATCTATTATCGTCTCCATTTCTTTCATAAATAAAGTTGATGATAGGGTGTACTTTCGTGCCCTATGAATGTTAATTAAATACTGCTCGTAGTATTTTGTAAACTATATATGATCAATATTTAAAACCATTTACATACATGTACAAATTTATCATTGATGGAGAAAGTGGTCAGAAATCAGAGCATTTTTCGATTTACCAATGGAAGAGAAGAAGAAGTTTGAGCAACAAGAAGGGGATAATGAAGGATATGGGCAAGCCTTTATGGTTTCTGTAGGACAAAAGTTAGATTGGGCTGACATACTTTACATGATCACTCTCCCTACTAATTTGAGAAAACCTCACTTATTTCCAAAGCTTCCTGCCTCACTCAGGTATACTTATAAATATGAGTTTCTATGATGACCTCATAGTAGTATATATGTAATAATAACTGAGTTTACAA
This sequence comes from Capsicum annuum, assembly GCF_002878395.1. Lineage (NCBI taxonomy): Eukaryota > Viridiplantae > Streptophyta > Magnoliopsida > Solanales > Solanaceae > Capsicum > Capsicum annuum. The sequence continues at coordinate 164,696,691 of NC_061122.1, forward strand.
ATAATTATATTTAGTGGATTTCTATGGAACCTGATTCTGTGGACCTTTTTTCTACACTATGCGTACAATATTTAAATTCTTGGACCGACAAGGGATGCACTGGAACAATACTCAATAGCACTCAAGGAACTTGCTATGAAAATTATGTACAAAATGGCTAAGGCATTAGGATAAAGGAAGAGGATATGGATGTACTATTTGAAGAAGATGGACATAAATGATGAGAATAAGTTACTACCTACAAGCTCACTGAAATGATATACAACCAAAGGGATTGGAGATAAGCACCAATTCACACTATGTCATTTAAACCTATATTCTACTTATTATAAATGTTTAGCTCTTTGAACAGAACTTAGCTCTAACATTAATAGCATCCAGATAGAGGAAGAGATGTTTACGAACTGAATGAACGTTAAGAATGACTTCGATTATTGCAATTGTTTTCTTATTATTTTCAGGTTCGACACTCTGTTTGGATTAAGTTATTGTGGTCATGTGAGGTGAATTTAGTTGTGTGAAGCCTCATTGTTTACCGATTAGCTGACTATTGTAAGTGTTTAGTTATTATTTTTAGGTTCCACTTGTATTTTCAGAGGTCTCCGTTTGAATAAAGTTTTCATGGTCGTGTGAGGTCAAGTTGTTTCTTTAATAATAATGGTTTCTGTTCCTCTCAATACCATTTTCAAGAGTGCTTATACAACGAGATTCAAAACGAAATTATAACTCTTAATTCGTTGCTTCACTTGTACTGCATCAATGTGTCAATTTTCAGGTAAATGTAGGACACAACTGAGTTGAAGATTTGATAACATGGAAAAACTAATAGGGAGTTGTCTTCCCCTTGGAAAAGTGGCAGCAACTACTATCTAACTCAAGATGAATGATTTATCATCAAATCTTTGAAAAAGTCTGAAGTCAGTGACTGCAAGCAGCTCAATACCTTCTAGGGTAGGAAGAGAGAGAGACTATTGTTAGTTATTTAAATGAGGCATGCCATTCAATATATCACTTCCACTCTTGCTTTACTCTTTAGATTTTAGAAACACATTAATGGTTGAGAAAATAGGATTGTTTTTAATGATTATCAAAATTTCTTAGATACTCATTAGAATGCTTCAAAGTTATTATTGACATGTTTTTCAATATCGAATCTCCTTGGTTACAAAGATTTCTCGGTGTACACTGTCTTAAACTGGTTGGATGTCCAAAGGTATGTTTGAAATCCCTTTAGTGCTATTACATATTTGGATTTTTGAAGAAGATCATGTATAGTTCCTTGTGCATTTATTTCTCTAGTTCTTCCTGTAACAATGTCATTCCTTTGAAAGCCTAAGAAAATCAGGCACAAACTTTTGGTGGCAAAATTTATTTTCGTAACGTGTACATTATGCTGCGAAAAGGCTGACTTGTTTAACTCTTTTGCAGAAACATACCAACAAGTTTGCTACATGAGGGATCCTAAATACAAGCCCAAGAATGTGACCACCAAGTTCATGTCACATGGTTATGGGGACCTCTCTATAACTTACGATGTGGGGTCCTAAATACAAGCCCAAGAATGTGACCACCAAGTTCATGTTGCGTAGTTATGGGGACCTCTCCATAACTTACGATGTTATATCTTCCTTCACGAACAAGTACCAAGCCCAAGTTACAATTGACAGTCTCAATCCTTTGGGTCGACTTGATCACTGGAACTTAATATAGGAGTAAATGAGGAACAAGTTCATTTACAACATTAAAGGTGCACATCATAAAAAAGACCCTTCTAGATGCATTTATGGACCTCAAGGACAATATTAAAAGGATTTCGATTTCACTACTATGATAAATTGCCAAACGATGATAAAATGGGCAAGTTGCCCGTATTGTTGCAGAAACAGAACTCTTTCGTCACCTGTCCTGAATGCAATAGAAGCAAGGTCTATTTTTCAGATGGAAGTTTTCAAACTTCCTCCTGATATTAATAGGACCACCTTAAATCAGCCTAAGAACTGGAAAATCAATGATATTATGAACCTGACTTATACATGTGGACCTCCAGTGAGAGTTGATCCAATAGGATTCCTTGATCCTGAAGGAATTGGAATTACTACTGTGGCTACTTGGCAAATAACTTGTAACATAACTCGCCCAAAGCCTAAACAAGCCAAATGTTGTGTTTCTGTCTCTGCGTATTATGCTGAATCTGTTATCCCTGCAACACTTGTGCCTGTGGATGGAGTTTTACTAATCTCATAATTTGTTTGTCTCGCGTAAAAGATTCAAAGACATCACTTTCTGGTTTCCACAGAAATGGAAAAATGGCTTCCCTCTATTTGCAGGTTTTTGGTATGAAAGTAGGCCGGAATGCTAATTTTGGTTGCATTTACACTCTTGGCTTTTGTTGTAGGATTTTCCATGGTTAATAAATGTCCGTTTTCTAAAGTTTTTTTGGTTTCTTTCTTGTGGAATATCATATGGAATAGGGATCTATTTATGTTTAAACTTTAGTAGCTTTATCTATCCTGGGTGGGTTGCGAGCAGGGCTAGGTATAATACCTTTTCTTAGAAGGACCAAATGCATATTGTGGATAAATGAAGGAAGCGACCAAAAAATATGAAAATGACCTTTTTAAGTTTGAACACCTGAACAAGATACATACGATGCAACCCACTGTTAAAGGAGTTAGAGTCACAAGTTTGAGTAATTTTAAGGAATAAAAAAAGTCTTGTCATTTTCTAGATTGTATTACGAGAGCAGTGGAGTTTTATTATATGTTGACTTCTGGTGTTGTAACGTCAAATGTATTGAAGAGAAGTGTGATTTTGTCCTTAACCACCATCTCTATTGGTGTAACCTAATACCAATGTGAAATTTTGGTGAAATAATAAAACAAATACATAACTACATGGATTGTTTAATGTGTCATTTGACTACATCTCAACTCTTACTTAGTAGAGAAGATCACAATAGAAAATAATAATTTTCAGGTTTACTTGCAGTACAATAGGTTAAGTTTGATGAGGTTAAGTTTGGATCATCAGAGTGGAGATTACCAGTCAACATCTAGGCACTCATAGTAAGCATAGAAATAGTCTCAACGGCCTTCTATTTAGGTAAGCAAAGATCAAAGATTTTAGTAAATTGTCCTTTTTAGGTGGTCCTCTCATTTGAATGTTTAGATGTATCTTAAACAGTATATAATGGTCAATAATCAAAACTGTAAAACACAATAAATATTGCTTTAGTATATGAACTTTGCAACTAATATAAATATAAGTGACGTGCTTAACTGGTTCTCAGGAAATAAAATTAGCATATTCCATATTATTTCTCTGAACTTTTTCAACGTGCAGCTCAACTAAACTACATCTGTGTAGCAACAATTTTGAAAACTAAGGACAACATGCCTGTTGAGACCAAGTGCTAATGCTTTCTGTTGTTGTTACTTATTTCAGTATGAGACTGCTTATGTTGCTTTGGTAGAATCTTAACATCAGATTGTGGAAATATAGAAAATAATAGAGATGAAATCTATAATCATAAACAATGATAGTGATATTAAAAGTGTGAAGTTTCAATCATCTAAAGTTCAAAATTTGCAATAACTGTGCATTAACTATCACGTCCACCGAAGTACAAGTTACACAAAGATTTACTGTTAATAGCATTTCAATTGAGGAGATGTTTTTTAGCAGCCTTCGCGTTCACTTTCTTCAATTTACACTAAGTATTATCAAATATACGATTCCTATAATAGAAATGAAATAAAATAGATTTTATACAATATTTCTATATTTATTAATTAACAATGTATTACCATCCATTATGCTAAACTTGATAACCTTACTTCTTCTACAATTATAATATACATCAAAACAACATATAATTATAGTATAGACAATATAACAAATGCTTGAATAATCAAAAAGAAAATTTAATCAAACACAAAATTTAAAGCAAGCGCAAAGCGCTGAAGCTATTAACACCATTATGTGTGTCGTTTCATTATTTTAAATTTATTTTAACTTGCTTATTATGGTTGATTTAAGGTTAAAAGAAGTGAGAATTCACAATCATCTGATGATAGATATTTGTATTTTTTTTCCTAATATAATTTCAACGAGGAAGGGAAATCTTGGAGTGAAGGAGAGTATTGGAGTAGCCGATAAATTGGAGGCCATAGGATCAATCCATAAAAGCAGTCTCTTGCAGAAATATACGATAAGACTACGTACTATAAATTAAACCTTAATGGTCCAGCCCTCTCCGAGCCTCACACATAGAGGAAGTTTTAGTGCACCAAACTGTCTTTTTAATATAATTTCAAAGAGGCTTTGTGAGCTTTCGAATATAATCACGAGTTAGATAATTTGGTTTTACTCTTTATCACTATCTATTTTCTTTTAGGAAGAAGTTTACAATTAGCAGATCAGATATTCTGATATCAAGAGTAGATTTAATATTTTCTCATAAATTTAAATTTTAGAAATAATGATCGATCGTATATCTTTATGAAAAATTAAAAGACATTCAAATTTCAAAATCAAAATTTAGTAGAAAATTAAATGGGATGAAGTCTTCAAAAAAATTAATTTTATTGACTTTAAAGTCATGCCACATCTCTTTAGCAGTAATGAGATTTTCGCCCATATACATAAATATATTTAGTAGCTAAAAACTCCAAGTGATGAAAATTAGGGGGGTGGGGGGGATAAATTAAAGTGTTAACCATGGATTAGAACTTAAAATTTTGTCTGTTTGGATTTGGAGATTAACATATTTTCAATATTTAGTAATTAGAGTTTCATTAAAAAAATAAAATGCAATATTTTTTAAGCCGCGCAAGGCGCGGGTAAGTTATCTAGTATATATATATATATATAAAGGAGACTCTAAGACAAATCTATGTGGCATGTCTTAGAGGTCTCCATTCCCATTTATCTTTTTTTGAAATTTTTTCTTCATTCTTCCATTAATTAATTTGTTTATTAATTAAAAAAAGCTCTACCATATTTACTATATAGAATTATATCTCATAAGTTATAAAAAAATTTCATCTAGTTGTATACTCCACTTAAATGACATGTCTTCTCAACTTCATTCTACTAAATTCTTATGAATTAATCAATCTATAAACACCATTCATCTATGGAATTGTTGGATACTCATTTGAATTTTCTCCTTCTTCTTCTTTAATAGTATTTTTTGTCCTTTTTTTTCTTTACATCTTTTTCATGTGATAATGTGGTAATCATCATTTTGATGAAGATCATAAAAATATTCTTTAGAATTTCTTCTTGTATAATAATAGCCAAACATACACAAGTTTATCAAGATTAAGAAGCAAGTTTGATGACGGTATAAAATTCATTTGATACAAGTTTATCAAGATAAAGAAGAAAGTTTAATGGTCTTGGAAGATTGTTATGAGAAATTATGTCTTGGATGATTTATCAAGAGAGATTATCAAATTAATTAGTATGGTGAAGTATAGAAGTTTGAATGATCTATTTGTCTATCTATCTATCTGTCTGTCTAGATGGATAGATGGATGGATGGATAGATATTTTATTATTTCTTAATTTAGTATTTTCAATTAGATATTTCGTCAAATGCAAGAAACGCACCCTTTAAGAACAAAACTTTATTACAAAGTTAACACTATGTGGGCAACGAAAAATATCTTCAACTATTGCTTTAATTTGTTGCTAACATAGAACTTATTGGCTCGTAATTTTTTGACGAATGATCCATTTTTGTTGGCTCTTTTCTTTACTTTTTGGATCTTCTTTTTGCTTGATTCTCTCTAATTCGAACTATATATCACTCCACTTTCATAATTAAGCATCCCAGTTTAGTATTTCTTTTTCTTCAAGTATCAACAATTAAAAAAAAAATCACATCTCACATCCTAACTTGAAAATATGTCAAGAAATACAAAAAGTATATATATATATATATATATATATATATATATATATATATATATATATATATGTCAAAAGAATTTATTTGCATAAAGAACCTATTGCCAAAATAACCTAATAAAAGTCTCACAGCATGACAGGTTTTTTTTGGTCGTTAAGAGAAAAAATGGTCGATTAGAAATTTTAAATGTAAAAATTGAGTGTTTGATTAAAAATAAAAATAAAAAATAAAGAGAATTAGAGTGAATAATGAAAAGAAGAAAAATAGTGAAAAAAGGTAAAAAGGAATGAATTCTTTTAATAATCAATAAATTTATGTCCACATTCATTGTTTAATTAAAGAGAAAGTGGAAGGTGAGATAACACTCTTCAAAGTTAGGATTTTATTTTTTATCATTTATTTATATTTTTTTCTATTATATTTGTTACTTCTCTTTCTCAATTGTTGTATTTAAAATGGTGTATTGTTTGCTTTTATTGTTGATTGATGATGTAAGTTTCAAAGTGTAAAATTGGATTATCATTTTACTCCTACATTAAATCAAAATATTATAAAATACTAATTAAATATTAGATAATAATCATATCATATTAGACTAAATACTAAATAGTATTTACTGAAACTAATATAAATTTGGATGAAGAATTATAAATATTAATCTATTTAAATGGTCATGTGTGCTTTTAGGCTTTCTACAAAAGTGATTATATTTTCTGGTACATTTATTTCTTTTACATTTAAAGCCATAATCTTTTAAAATATAATAAATATAAACATAAATTATAATGAAACAATTGTTATTTATCATGAAAAGGTTTGTTTATTCTTTCCAAGTTAATACAAGTTCAATGTGTGTTAAGTCTCTTAACTGCTCGACCCTTTTATCCTTTTTTGGTTCTTTCTATGTTATTTCTTTTGTTGTTTCTCATTAAACTTCTTTAATTTAAGTTTTTATAGATTTTTAATTGCAGTAAATCTATATTTTTATTTAGGCTCAAATTAGTTATTTTTGACTTTATTGAAGGTTAGCTAATTACTAAATAAAATTCATAATTTTAATTTATTGGTTGAAATTATGAATTAATTTTAAACATTAAAATACACCTCTTATAATGAAGGATCTCTTAGATAAGGGATTCATCAGACCCAGTGTGTCACCGTGGGGTGCACCAGTCTTGTTTGTGCGAAATAAAGATAGTTCTCTCAGAATGTGCATTGATTACCGTCAACTCAATAAACTCACGGTCAAGAACAAGTATCCTCTTCCCAGAATCAATGACTTGTTCGACCAACTTTAGGGTGCCATCTATTTCTCTAAGATAGACCTCAGATCAGGCTATCATCAGCTTAGAGTTAGAGAACGTGACATTCCAAATATAGTTTTTTGTACTCAATATTGTCACTTCAAATTCTTAGTTATGTCCTTTGGTCTTACCAATACCCCTACAGCTTTCATGGACTTGATGAACCGGGTGTTCAAGCAGTACATGGACATGTTCGTCATAGTATTTATAGTTGATGTTCTTGTCTATTCCCATAGTGAGCATGATCATGCAGACCATCTTAAAATAGTATTGCAGACTCTCACAAATCAATAGTTGTTTGCCAAATTTAGTAAGTGTGAATTTTGGCAAAGGTCAGTATCATTCCTTGGTCATATAAGTTTTGGTGATGACATTAGAGTAGATCCTCAAAAGACTAAAGCAGTAAGAAACTGGCCCTGATCCATCTCGATATTAGATAACAGGAGTTTCTTGGGTTTGGATGGCTATTACAGACAGTTTTTTGAGGGATTTTATTTTATTACATCCCCTATATCCAGATTGACTCAGAAGAAAGTCACGTTTCAGTGGTTAGATCTTTGCGAGAAGAGTTTTCAAGAGTTAAAGACTCGACTCACCTCAGCTCCAGTTTTGACTCTCCCAGACGATCCAGATAGTTTTGTAGTGTATTGCGATACATCCAGTGTAGGTTTAGGTTGTTTTCTCATGCAGCATGGTAAGGTCATAGCTTACGCCTCCAGACAACTTAAACCCTATGAGAAGAATTATCCAACTCATGATCTTGAGTTAGCAGCCGTAGTCTTTACCTTGAAGATTTGGAGGCATTTCTATATGGAGTTCATGTAGATATGTTCATAGATCATAAGATCCTTTAGTATGTCTTTTCTTAGAAATATCTTAATCTTCGTCAGAGAAAGTGGTTAGAGCTCTTGAAATATTATGACATGAGTGTCCTTTATCATCCGGGCAAGGCCAACATCGTGGATGACACTCTCATAGACTGTCTATGGGTAGTGTTGCTCATGTTGAGGATAGTAAGAAGAGGTTAGCTCAGAAAGTCCATAAGCTTGCCAGACTAGGTATTTGATTAGTCGATATAGAGGATGGTGATGAATGGGTTCAGAGTAGTTCAGAATTATCTCTAGTTTCCAAGGTGAAAGAAAAGCAAAATAGAGATACCGTCTAGTCAAGTTAAAAGAGTCAGTCAAGGATCAAAAAGTAGAGATTTTCTCCCAAGGGGGAGATGGTGTATTACGTTGTAAGGGTCGTTTGTGTGTTCCAGGTGTAGATTACTTGAGGCAGCAAATTCTTGAAGAAACGCATGGTGAGCACTACTCTATTCATCTAGGGGCCACAAAGATGTACCACGATTTGCAAGAGATCTATTGGCGGAGTGGGATGAAGAGAGATATTGCAGAGTTTATTGCTAAGTACTCTATATGTTAGCAGGTTAAGATAAAGCATCAGAAGCCTAGTGGGTCCATGCAGGAGTTCAATATTCCCATTTTAAAGTGGGAAGAAGTGAACATGGACTTTGTGATGGGTTTATATCGAACTCATCATCAACATGATTCAATTTGGGTTATTATAGATAGAATGACCAAATCAGCTCATTTTCTCCCAGTTCATATCTCCTATTTAGCCAAGGATTGAGCCAAACTCTATATCAGGGAGTTAGTTAGATTACATGGTTTTTCGTTCTCCATTGTCTCAGATAGAGGTACCTAGTTCACCTCTCATTTCTAGAAAGCATTCTAAAAGGGTCTTGGTGCCCACTTTTATCTCAGTACAACCTTTCATCCTCAGACAGATGGTCAAACAAAAAGAACCATTTAGAGTTTAGAAGATATGCTACGAGCGTGTGCAATTGATTTCAAGGGTAGTTGGGATGACCACTTTCCTTGATTGAGTTTGCATACAACAACAACTATCATTCCAGTATTAAGATGGCTCCATTCGAATCTCTCTATGGTTGGAGGTGCAGATCTCTAGTCAGTTGGTTCGAAGTTAGTGAGGCCTCAGTTATAGGGCCTGACTTAGTATTCGATGCCTTAGAAAAAGTCCAGTTGATCAGAGAAAGACTCCGAGCTGCTCAGAGCCGACAGAAGTCTTATGCAGATGTGCACAGAAAAGATCTTGAGTTTGAGGTTGGTGACTATGTTTATCTAAAGATCTCTCTTATGAAGGGAGTGAAGAGGTTCGGCAAGAAGGAAAAGCACAGTCCCCGATATATTAGTCCCTTCTAAATTCTCAGTCGCTTCAGAAAAGTAGCTTATGATCTCAAATTGCCTTCAGATCTAGCCGTAATTTATCCAGTCTTCCATGTCTCTTTGCTCAAGAAGTGTATAACTGACCCAGCAGTTGTAGTCCCTATTCGGAGCATAGATATTCGAAACAACCTCTCTTATGAGGAGATTTCAATCGAAATTCTTGACTATCAGACTCGCAGACTGAGGAACAAAAGAGTCCCCCTAGTCAAAGTCCTTTGGCGGAATCAGTCCGTTAGGGGAGATACTTGGGAAGAAGAAGCAGACATGCGTACCACGTATCCTCACCTCTTCTCTGCTAACTCAGATCTAGCTCAAGGTAACAGTTTCAGTTTCACATTCAGATTTCAGTTAAAAACTAGTTTCATACTCAGATTCCCATTTTAAAACTTGTTATCCATTTACCATTGCATATTCAATCACATGTTCATATATCAGATCAGTCATGTGTTCATGCATCAGACATGCATTATTTTTATGAGAAGGCTCAGTTAGTAGAAATCTCAGTCATGTATTCATGAGTTAGTTCAGTCATGTATTCATGCATCAGATATACATGATCAGCTTATCAGTACTCTCAGTCATGCATTCATGTATCAGCTCAGTCATGAAATCATGCATCAGATATGCATGCTCAGTATAAATCTCAAAAATATCAGTCATGTAGTCATGTTTTAGTTGTTTATGATCAGTATGTACTTCAACTTATAGTTTCTCCCATCTCAATCAGTCTCATTCGAGGATGAATGTTCCCAAGAGGTAGCTATTGTAATACTCCATATTTCTATCTAGCTTAAATTTTTTTCAAAGATGTCAAAGACTTGTTTTAAAGATGAATCCATTTTGTTACATGTGATATTTTCAAGATTTTCACTTTTTGTCATGAGGGAAATTCAATAAGCTTTTCCATCGATATAAGATTCGCCTAAATCAGATAATCGGGTAAGAAGTTATGACTAATTCAAGTTTTAGTCATAAAACACCATCACCTCAGTCAGTGGCACGTCGCACCATAAGACAAAATGACATTCATCAATTTCTAGTAAGACTCCGCAATTTCACCGTGTCGTAGAGGATTCTCAAATCGTAATTGTCAAAATTCAGTGAAGCTCTACGATGTCCCTGCATCGCGCCATCGTCCAATTTCCCTGTTGTCAAATTCCAGTAACACAACGAGATAGCGCTGCGTCACGCCAGGGGTCTAGGTTGGGAAATTTTTCAGAAAAATTAAAAAGACGTATCCAGGGTTAAATGGATCTTTTCCCATGATTTTAGTTCAGCCCTAAACACAAAATTTAACCCTACATGACCTAAGCATATCATTATTCACTCTATTTTTCCCAAATTGAGTTGCTCTCTCTCAAGAACAAAACCCATAGCTCTCAACTTCAAGGGCCAAATCACAAGAACTCTCCATCAATCCTTCTAAATTCATTAAATCAGGTATGCATAGTGTTCATTCATGGACTCCTTTCGTCCATGAAGCCCAAGAATATCTTTTCAAAGTTCAAGTATATGGATTTTTATGAATTCCATATTGGGTTTGTTTTTGTTGATGTTGATAATGACCAATTGAATTCTCATCCATGTTTAGTGATAAATTTTATGTGGAATTAGTTATTATATGTGTAGATTTATGTGAACCCATGTTTTAAACCCTTGAATTGAATCATGATGTTTACTTGTTGTGCAATGTAGTCTACATATACTATGCTCACTATGTGTTTGATTAAATGCCTATGGGAAGGAAAAGTGTCATACTAGTATGATAATTTGAAATCCCCATTCATATACAAGTTTATACATGTCAAGTGTTTTATGAAATGTCTTAGTCAATGGATTATAGATATGTGTGTAGCCATTGTTGTGCTTTAGAATTTATGTCATGAATTACTTTTATGATATCGAGTCCTGGGGGTATTTAATACCCGATAATTTAGTTATGTGCCTAGAGCCAGTGTCATGTTTTCACGATATCCTCAGTCAAGCCATATTCAGTAGAATTCAGTTAGTCATGTGACTCAGGAAAAATTCAGTAAACTTAGTAATCCCAATAAATCTTAGAAAGCTCAGTAATTCAGTAATCTCAGTAGTATTCCTCCAGTCATCGAAACTCCATAAACTCAGTCCAGTTTAGTTCAGGTAATCATGTTCAGTGTCTCTTCAGATGGGAGTAGGAGTTAGCACCGAGTGAGCACAAGGATGGGAGCTCACTTGTTATTAGAGGGTGTGATTCTTAGAAGCAATATTTGTGCTCCAAAACTACGTAGCCAGCATAGGTTGAGACATCATAACCTATTATATGAAGGAAGATGAGATGGCTTAACATATTTTATGAGGGTCCCACCATTCTTATTAGAGTAACCTGTTATATAGGGTCACTCACAGTTTGTCCTTACCAGTGGCGCGGTATTGACACCCTTCCTATTGGGGTTACAGATTGGACCCCAACTCAGCCATAATGGCTTATTAGGGGCATGTCGGTTAGATGACTACTTCCCACAGTTTCAGTATCAGTCTCAGTAATAGAACTCAGATAGTTCTACAGAATTTAGGACTGTTAGATACAGTCAACTTAGAACAGTACGAAAGTCAGCTAGTTCCATCAGAACCTAGACTGTCTGATTAGTCAACTCAGAATAGTATGGAATTCAGCTAGTTCCATTAGAACCTAGACTATCAGATACATCGCTCAGTATCAATTATATAGTTATCAGTATCTTATGTTAGTCTCAGAAATCATGTTATAACGAACTCAGTTATAGTTATTATGTAATCATGCATGCATTCTCACATTCATGTTATCTAGTCAGTTAGTATAGTTTATGCATGTGAACCCTTTGCATTTAGCGTACCTCATATGCATACCAGTAATTCAAATGTACTGACACATTTGCGCTATAGTGTTTTATACCATAGGTTTAGAAGCATGAGCTCTAGAGCATCAGTAGTATTCCAAATTTCAGCAGCCAGATTTAGCAGTGAGCCCTCATCTTTTGAGGATATGACCATTACTTTATTTCATCATTACTTAGTCTATTATAGTAGTTAGAGTTAGTTGGGAACATGAACTATCAACTCTTTATTTAGACAGTTAGAGGCTTTTCAGACTATTATGATTCAGACAATTTATTTCAGTCATTTTGGGTATTCATACCCCATCCAGATGTTATGTTTTGTTTTATCAGTTTGGAACCTTACGGACTTACAACCTTTATTTTCGTATTATACAGTTACTATGCAGTGTTCAGGTATAGATATTAGTCATGGGTTAGCTTATGGTCCTCCGGTGTCATGAGCATCATGTAGCATTTCAGGTACTAGATTCGGGGCACTACAGTAGGCGACAGGGCTAGATAAGATCCCTGTGGATGCGTGAAACGTAAAGGTGGAGTACGATGATTCCATTATATAAGAACAAGGGAGACATCCAGAGTTACAACAACTATAAAGGGATTAAGTTGTTGAGTCATACTATAAAGGTTTAGGAAAGGGTGATAGAGTTGAGAATGAGAAGGATCATGACTATCTCTGAGAATCAGTTCAGTTTAATGCCAGGTCGCTCGACTATTTAGGACATTCACCTTGTGAGGAGATTAGTAGAGCTATTTTGGGGGAGGAAGAAGGACTTGCACGTAGTGTTTATTGATCTTTAGAAGACATACGATAGAGTTCCCACAAAAATTCTGTTGAGATTCTTGGAGGCTAGAGGGTGTCTGTGACCTACGTTAGATTGATTTAGGTGTAATACCCCACATTTTTCCTAGCTTAATTTATCTCCTAGAATGTCAAGGGTCAGCATAAAAAATGAATAACCGTTGATATGTATGGAATTTTCCAATTATAGACCCTCCATTATGTATAAAATTGAATTAGCTTTCAAAAGATACCAATTTTGCCTAAATCTGATACTCGGTTGAGAAGTTATGTCATTTTTCATAAAGCAATGTGCCATTTAGGCAAGCACCATGCCACGAAGAGGGCCAATTTGCAATTTTCGATTTCCAGTGGACCTCCATGATTTTCCCGCATCGCGGAGAAGTTCTAGGTGCCCGTCGTCCTTTTCCAGTGGCTCAACGCGATTTCACCATATCACGTGGAGCCTAATTTTTCAGTTGTCTTTTTCCAGTAAGCTACCACGATAGTTGAGCGTCGCGGTGGCATGGAAAATCGGGAAAATGCTTTTTTTTCTAGTTCTGATTAAATTTTAAAAAGGGTATTTTGGTCAATCCCCAAGCCCCTTATTCGTCCACGACAAGGAATTAATCATATCCTATGCACTTTATGATTATTTTCGTCCATTCTCTCTCAAAGCAAAGCTCTAGAGCTCAAAAGTTTACTCTTTAAGAAATCTAATTCCTTCATTGTTTCTCCCAAAAAAAACTCAAAATTGAGGATTCCCAAATCAAGATAATCAAGAGTTCATCTTCAAGAAGTCAAATAGAGATTCAATTTCAAGCTTTCTTAGAGATTTCATCAATTAAGGTATGTGGAGTTTATGAACAAGGATCCTCTTTTACCTTTGTGCCCAAAACCAAGTTTTTATTTCAAATTGATATGATTTTGAATGATTATACATGAGTTTTAAATTTGGGTTCATACCCATTATTTCTAATTTCAAGATTATGAGATTTCAAGTATTTCAAAAGTTGAATTACATATTTATTTTCATATTTTCATGCCTATAGTAGTAAATTTAAGTTTTTGAGATGAATTATCATTGTTTTCATTACCAAGCATGATCATTATGATGTTTCGACATGAGATTGATGCATAAGTTATCACCCAAAGATTGAATATCATTATTTCAAGAAAGATTATGCTTTAAGCATTAGATGATCAGTTTATTTTAAGATTTTCAATAAAGATTTAATCTTTTAATCCTTAGATAAGATTTGAAATCCACTTTACAGATTTATTATAGATTACAGAAATCAAATTAGCTTTATTTATAGATTGACCCAGATAAATGCATAATTGGTTTTGAAATGAACCCTTATGCTATCTTTTTAAAGTGGATTTCCAACAAAATGAGTATACAAATTAAAAAGGGGTAGTACTTAGCACCAAGCTAAAAGTGTGGGATTAACGTGCCCTATGTTCCATAGAACTACATAGCCAACGTAGGTATAGATTCAAATTATTCTCATTTCTATATGAATGACAGATACAGATGTGATCACTTAGATTAGGTTATACTCCTTGGCAAGAGTATGACACCTCTCCCCATAGTGAGGTTTTCCCCTTAGGAGAATAAGACGTTAGACTCCATGTTAGCTCATATGGTTTATGTCAGTTAGAAGAACCTCCGTATCAGTAAAACCTTGCAGAATAATTTTTAAGAGAATTCCCTACTTGTAAAGAAAAACCTTTAGAAAACTAAGTGTAAAGGCTCACAACTTTATTCAAATTATGATTTACAGAAAGATATTAGCTATAGACTTTAGCTTTCAAATTTCAGATATAAAAGTAAGTCATTTTTATACTTAGACAGTATGATTTACAGACAGAACATTAGTACAGCTTTCAGAACTAAATATTATGTCTTACTAGATTTATAAAGTATGATTTATTATTCATGATTACAGATTTCAGTTTTTAGATATTCTAGCTTATGTGAGTCATTTATATTTAGCATGCATTATTCTACAAACTATGATGATGATTGATATTATGCTGTACTTATGCATTCACTTCTGTATACTCAGTAGATCCTCAAAGTACTGATCCACATATACGTCTATGTGCTACCTTGTCTCATAATAAGGTTCAGGTGCTCAGTTTCAGCAGCATGAGTGATTTCGAGCATCTCCATCTACATTTCGATAGTTTGGTAAATCCTCATAGTTTGGGGACTTAGTCTTTTAGTTTTTAGCTTATTAGATTAGATGATTCAGTATTCTTTCAGATGGATCAAGTAAGTTAGGGATTTGTCCCAGTGGCTCTCTAGATTTTAGTAGTAGAGGCTTGTCAGACTGCTAGTATTGATTTAGATTATTCAGTATTGAGGTTTCAGACATTATTTTTTGATATTATATCCAAATAATTTTCCATATTTAGTATGATTTGATGTCTATATTTCCTTATTATGAGATTCAGACTTTGTAGAAAGTGGACAGGGTTAGCTTAAGGCTACTCGTAGTCTTGAGCACCGTATGATATCTCAGGACCAGGTTTTGGCCATTACATCAGGACATGTATGATAGAGCGAAGACTCGTTCGAGGACAGTAGGTGGAGATTCGGAGTACTTCCCAATTTTGATAGGGTTGCCACAGGGATTGACTCTTAGCCCTTTTTTGTTTGCCTTGGTGATGAATGTTTTGACATGACATATTCAGGGGTGCCTTGGTGTATGTTATTTGCTGATGATGTGGTATTGATTAATGAGACTCGAAGAGAAGTTAATGATGAGTTAGATATTTGGAGACAGACACTTGAGTCTAAAGGATTTCGTTTGAGTAGGACCAAGATGGAGTACTTAGAGTGTAAGTTTAGCGATGTGTCACAGGAGACTAACGTGGTTGTAAAGCTAGACTCTCAAGCCATTCAGAAGAGTGAGATTTTCAAGTATTTGGGGTGTATAATTCAGGGTAATAGAGAGATTGACGAAGAAATCACGCATTATATTGGGGTAGAATGGTTGAAATGGAGGCTCACTTTAGGAATTTTATATGATAAGAAGGTGTCCCCGAAGCTTAAAGGTAAGTACTACAGAGTGGCAGTCTGATCGATTATGTTGTATGGAATAGAGTGTTGGCCAGTTAAGAACTCCCACATTCAAAAGTTAAAGGTGGCGATGTTGTATTGGTTGTGGGCTCATACCAGGAAATATAGGGAGAGGAATAATATTATTCAAGAGAAGGTAGGAGTGGCTTAGGTGGAGGACAAGATGTGAGAAGTGAGGTTATATTGGTTTGGGCACATGATGAGGAAGGGTTCTGATGCTTTAGTGCTGAGGTGTGAGACACTAGCTATGAATAATTTTATGTAGGGTATAGGTAGGCCGAAGAAATATTAGAGAGAGGTAATTAGGTATTATATAGAGCAGTTACAGCTTACAGAGGACATAAACCTTGATAGAAAGGTATGAAGGTTGCAGATTAGGGTGGAGAGTTAGGGGGTGAGAGGGCGTCAGTCACAGTAGGGGGTGTTCCTTATTTGTGTCTGAAGTTTCTTATTCATGGGTTGTGTGTTGTCTATGGTTTAAGATATATTATTTTAGTAGTATCTCGTGGCACTAGTATTTTCTTGTGGCTAGCGGTAGTTTATTTTGCCTGTACAAGTTTATATGCATTTATGTTTTGTTGCTATACTGTTATTAGTTCTAAGCCGGGGTTCTATCAAAAACAATCTCTCTACTTCTCTTAAGGTAGTGGTATAGTCTGTGTACACTCTACCCTCTCCAGGCCCCACTAGGTGGGAATACATTGGGTATATTATTATTGTTGTTGAGTCCTAATAGTTTCTAATTGTGTTTTTGAATTTATTGAATTACTAGGATTTGTTGTTAAATTTGACTAGAAACAAAATTTTAAAAAGAGCCCGAGGAGTCTAACTACACTGCTTGGATTGTTTGATTTTCATGATTTTAATAAGGGGGAAAAAAATTAACAAAGTAGGATAATATGAAAAAGTACATTAGAGGATGCAAACTTCTAATTCATATCTTTAGTGATTTCCTTGTCAATTAATTTTAGGTAACCAGGTGCTAATAAAGAGAAATGACCGATATTATATCCAACATCACATACAAGTTTTTATGCATGTCATAGTTGAAATCATGATGAATTAATCTGTAAGACCCCGCGAAATTGTCTCGTAGAATGAACCTTAGGGCGTATCAAGTAAGGCATAATTCCGGACCTAAAACATTGATAAGTGACTTCCTAAGTGAGTATCGTGTTAAACCTATAGAATTTCCTCAATTTTGACTTTTTGTCACATGCGAAATTTGATAAGCTTTCCGTCGATATAAGATTCGCCCAAATCCAATACCCGGGTAGAAAGTTATGGCTAATTTAAGTCCTAGTCGTAAAACAGCGACATTTTGGTGCTTGGCGCATCGCGGAGAGGGTCTAATTGACAATTGTCAATTTCTCATGGAACTCCATGATAGTGGTGCATCGTAGAGGACCCCAATTTCCCAATAGTCAATTTCCAGTGGCCTGACACAATTGTGACACGTCGCGATGAAGTTCCAGGTCCCAACTAGTGGGACAATGCGATAACTCTGTGTCGCGGTGACTACCAATTTCTAATTTGTCAATTTCCAGTGAGCCACCACGATAGTGGGACGTCGCGGTGGCCCATGAAGTCCGGTTCCTAGTTTAATTTTTCCAGCTTCGTTCAGAAGTTAAAAGGGGCACTTTGGACTTTTTCCAAGCCTCTTAAACCGTGCAAACACCAAATCAAAGTCATTTACAAGCATTCTATGAAGTTTTTCTCAAGTTTTCTCTCAACAAAAATCCTAAGCATCCAAAACCTCATCCAAGAATCTTAAGAATCCACCATAGATTTTCTAAATTGAGTCAAGATTCAAGGTTCCCAAGTCAAGGGCTTCAAGAACGCTCATTCAAGTGTACGAATAGAGTTCCAAAACCAAGAGTTCATCCAAAGCTTCTAATTCAAGGTATATGGGCTTTTGAATAAGGGTAATGCTTTCACCCTTGTGACCAAAGGCTTATTTAAACTACAATTCTCTGCAATTTATGATATTTTACATGAAATTGAATTGGGGCTTCTCACCCACTGTTATTGATTGCAAGTTTTTGATATTTCCCATGAATTGAGAGTCTAATGGCATGATTTTTACATATTTTCTTGAGAGATTGCAGCTGGGTCTATACCCTATGATTTTAATCCTTAAGAAGTTAATTGTTAAAATATTTGAGATATTGAAGTATATAAGTATGTTAAGATTTTGAGACAAATTGCTGAAATTTCCAAATTTCTATATGGGTTATGAATCTATATGATATCTATTATGCTTTTGATGAGTTTTAACTTGAGATTGAAATATGGGTTATTAAGCTCTACTTGAGACTTGCAATTTTATGAACTATTGAGCTATAAGCACCCATGATTTGAGTATTCTGAGAATGTTGAAAAATATTTTGACCTAATGGTCATTGAGTTTTAAAATCCACTTTCCTACATGAGAGTACAAATTTGATTATTGGGTTCGTGGTGAACCATGGGATTATTTCTAAAAGTGGATTTTTATGAGATGAGCACAGATAATCTAAAGGGAGTAGTATTTAGCACCGAGTAGGTAAGTTACTATGGTTTCTTACCCCAAAACTAGGTGCCACCATAGGTTGGGCCTGAGGCTGAGTTTATGATTATTATTGAGATAAGATATTTTCCTTAAAACTAAAATACTTTCCCTTGATATGAGTATTTTTTCCTAAATCTTGAAATGAGATATTTTCCGAACGTGAATGAAATGCCTTCAAGTATGTTTCAAAGTTATATGATTTCAAATTCCAAGAATTTGAGTTCAAAAGAGTTATGAGTTCTTGAGCATTGAAGAAATTTTACTCTCCATGAGACATATGCTTGAGTTGAAAGTATTGCTTAAAGTTTTCTTCAGCCTTGAGTAATAAGAATAAGAGAAGAGTACAAATTTCAAAGCTGAAAGTATAATTTCTCATGAGATTGTGTTACATGTTCCATTTTACATGATTCATGATCTTCGTATTTTATACTTATT
Source organism: Capsicum annuum (assembly GCF_002878395.1). Taxonomy (NCBI): domain Eukaryota; kingdom Viridiplantae; phylum Streptophyta; class Magnoliopsida; order Solanales; family Solanaceae; genus Capsicum; species Capsicum annuum. The sequence continues at coordinate 164,715,871 of NC_061122.1, forward strand.
CAAGCTATGTGAGCCATTACTTATTACATGCATGATTTGATTAAATAATATTGATATTGTTTTATATAAATGCATGCACCCCACATACTAAGTACATTCCCAAGTGCTGATCTACATATACATCTATGTGCTACATTATCTTATAATGTAGGTTCAGGTGCTCAGTCCCAACTTCGTCAGTGATTTTGAAGTACCTCTATCTATATTCCTACAGTGGCGAGTCCTTATGGTTCGAGGACCTAAATCTAGACATCTCCATATTTTGAGAGACTATGTTGTTATTTCCATTTCATTTTGAGTTAGTTGGGGACTTGTAGCAATGGCTCTCTAGTTCATGGATTATTATAGGCTTTGTCAGACTAGTTATCAGATTATGGTTGTGTTGAGGTTTTCGGTATTGCTTGGTCATTTGGACCAAGCATTTTCTCCGTATTTCCTTTCATATGATATGACTAAGCTAGTGTTTGAATTATTTTATCTTAAAATGAGTGTTATTAGTAGAAACAGGCTCAAAGGGTTAGCTTAGGGCTACTTGTAGCCTTAAGCATCGTGTGACGTCCCGGGAGGCGATTTCGGGTCATTACAAACTTGGTATCAAAGCCTATGGTTTTAAAGGATTCCTAAGGAGTTTGGCTAGCCGTGTTGAGTAGAGTCTTGATCATTCGTGTGTAGCGCACCATATCTATGAGCAAGAGGCAACAAGACATTTTAGGAAAAGTTGTTTCTTTCTTTTGGATTCTATTGTTCCTATAGTTATCCCTCTCGTCTAATAAATCATGCTCTTCTATTTTCAAAAAAATGCCTCTCTGAAGAGAGAATGTCCACGAAAACAATGATAAGCACCCCCCACCTATTGACCCTTTGAATAAGACAGTGTCTAATACTGAGTTTTGGGCGGCATTTCAGGCGTTAGCCTAAGTAGTCACCGCCAATGTTAAGGGAAATAACCAGGCCATAGTTGCTAATCAGCAGGGAGGTGATGTAGCCGTGGCTAGAATTCGTAATTTCATGTGGATAAATCCGCCAAAGTTTTATGGGTCTACGACAGATGAGGACCCACAGTTGTACCTTGACAAGGTGAGAAATATCACGCAGGTCATGTATGTTTTTTAGGGAGAAAGTGTTGATTTAGTGTCTTACAGGTTGAAGGACAAAGCTGATGACTGGGTTGTATTATGGAGGAAGGGTAGAGGTGAGGATGCTGCTCCTATGACTTGGAAGGTGTTCCAAGATGCATTCTTGGACATATTCTTTCTGCTTGAGATAAGGGAAGCAAAGATTGAGGAGTTTATGAACTTTAGGTAGGGCTCCATGACTGTTAAGGAGTACTGCTTGAAGTTCAACCAGTTGGCCAAGTATGCTCCTGATTTGATTTCTGACACCCAAGCTAGTATGAGCAAATTTGTGATAAGTATTTCTAGTTTGGTGCTGAAAGAGTATAGGACTTCGATGCTACGTAGGGATATGGATCTGTCTAGGTTGATGATGTATGCCCAGCAGATAGAGGCGGATAAGATTAGGGAGAGAGATCGAGTGAGGGGTAACAAGAGGGCTAGATCTGAGCAGCATAAGTTTGGCCAGCCTAGGTTCCATGGAGGGAACCACTCTCAGTTTCAGAGGAATCCGTCTATGCCAGTGCCTTCATTAGCTAGTGCTCTCACACCTAGAACCAGGCAGGAGCAAGGGGGTAGATCTTTTATGTCTAGGTTGCAGAACAGTGTTGGTAACAGGCCCAGTTATCCTCCTTCTACTAAGTATGGTAGGGATCATCTCGGTGAGTGTTTCGTAGATCTGAGGGGTTGTTTTAGTTGTGGAAAGTAGTGCCAAAGATTTAGAGATTGTCCTCATTCTAGATAGGGGAATAGAGATGCCCGACCTCAGGCACCGACTGCTAGTGCACCATCTCCTGCACCCTATCCCGCCTCTGCTCAGGGCGCTTTATCTAGCACTGCTGGCGATCAGTGCCAGAACATATTCTATGACTTACTATCCCATCAGGAGCGGGAGGAATATCCCGATGTTGTTACTGGTATGCTTCATATTTTTTGTTTTGATGTTTATGTGTTGTTGGACCCCGAGTCAAGTCTCTCCTATGTGACCCCACTTGTGGCTGTGATTTTCAAAATGAGTCCCAAAAGGATTCCTGAGCCTTTCTGAGCCTCCACACCAGTTGGGGAGTTAGTTGTTGCTAAACAAGTGTATAGAGATTGTCCTATTACTGTTCTTCATAGAGTCATACTTGTATCAGCTGAGCAAGGCCAACGGAGTGGCAGATGCCCTTAGCAGATTGTCTATGGGTAGTATTGCCCATATAAAGGAAGGTAAGAAAGAGTTAGCCATGATGTGCATTATTTGGCTAGATTGGGTGTTAGGTTGCTTGATTCAGCTGAGGGAAGTACTTTGGTGCAAAGTAGTTCCGAATCCTCTTTAGTTTTGGAAGTAAAGGAGAAACAAGATAGAGATCCTAGTTTGGTCAGACTGAAGGAGGCAGTTAAGGACCAAAAGGTAGAGATTTTCTCCCAAGGAGGAGATGGTGTATTGAGATTGCAAGGTAGATTATGTGCTCCGTGTGTTAATGATCTGAGGCAGAGGATTATAGTTAAAGCGCATGGCGCGCGGTATTCTATTTATCCTGACACTACCAAGATGTACCGTGACTTACGAGAAATCTATTGGTGGAATGGTATGAAGAAGGATATAGTCGAATTTATAGCAAAGTGTGCAACGTGCCAATAGGTTAAGGTGGAGCACAAATGACCTAGTGGTGTGATGCAAGAGTTTGGTATACCCATTTAGAATTGAGAGGTGGTGAATATGGACTACGTAATTGGGTTACCTCTTTTGCGTCGTCATCAGGATTCTATTTGGGTTGTTGTAGACAGGCTGAATAAGTTTGCACATTTATTGCCCGTGCATACATCTTATTCAGTTGAGGATTATGCTAGATTGTATATCCGGGAGTTAGTCAGGCTGCATGGAGTTCCTTCGTCCATTATTTTGGATAGGGGCACTCAATTTACTTCTCAATTTTAGAGGGCATTTTAGTAGGGTCTTGGTACCCAAGTTCTTTTGAGTTCTGCTTTTCATCCTCAGACAGATGGTCAGGCTGAGAGGACCATTCAGACCTTGGAAGATATATTGAGGTCATGTGCTCTTGATTTTAAAGGTAGTTGGGATGAGCATTTGTCATTGATAGAGTTTGCCTATAATAATAGTTACCATTCTAGCATCGGGATGTCACCATTTGAGGTCTTGTATGGTAGAAAATGTAGATCATCCATATGTTAGTTTGAAGTGGGTGAAGTTGTCGTGATTGGGCCTGATGCAGTATTTGAAGCTATGGAGAAAGTTAAGTTGATTAGAGAGAGATTAAAAAATGCCCAGAGTTGTCAAAAGTTTTATGCCGATGTGAGGAGAAGAGATCTTGAGTTTGATGTGGGTGATTTGGAATACCTGAATATTTCACCCATGAAAGGGGTGAAAAGGTTTGGTAAAAAGGGGAAGCTTAGTCCCTGTTATGTTGGCCCGTATAGAGCCTTGAGCCATGTTCGTAAGGTGGCTTATGAGGTTGAATTACCCACAGAGTTGTCAGTTGTTCATCCTATTTTTCATGTCTCCATGCTTAAAAATTATATTAGTGATTCGTTGTAGTGGATCCCTCAAAGAGTGCTAATATTCAGAACAATCTTTCCTTCGATGAGATTCCTATTGAGATCCTAGATTTTCAGATCCATAGACTAAGGAACAAAGAAGTTCCCTTGATCAAAGTTTTATGGCAGAACCAGTTTGTTGAGGGTGCTACTTGGGAGGCAGAAGCAGACATACGAGCCAAGTACCTGCACCTCTTTTCTGCAAGTTCAGATTAACCTGAATGTATTATTCTTCCTTAATTCAGCCCTTCTAATCTAATGTTCAGCTATTTATCTATTCTTGCATGAGTTCTTGAAATTTTTGAGGTATTCAAGAGTTCAGAGAGATTCAGCTATGTGTACTCTATTTTTCTTGTGTTCCTAGTCCAACCAGTGATATTCGAGGACAAATATTTCCAAGGGGGAGATATTGTAAGACCCCACGAAATTCTCTCATAGAATGAACCTTAGGGCGTGTCAAGACAGGTGTGATTCCGACCCTAAAATATTAAGAAGTGACTTTCTAAGTGAGTATCGTATTAACCATATATAATTTCCTCAATTTTGACTTTTCATCACATGGGAAATTTGATAAGATTTTCATTGATATAAGATTCGCCCAAATCTGATACTCGAGTAAGAAGTTATGGCTAATTTAAGTCCTAGTCGTAAAACGTCATTTTGGTGCTTGGCGCATCGCGGAGAGGGTCTATTTGACAATTGTCAATTTCCAGTGGAACTCCGCAATAGTGGCGCATCGTGGAGGACCCTAATTTCCCAATAGTCAATTTCCAGTGGCCTGGCGCGATTGTGACGCGTCGCACTGAAGTTTTAGGTCCCAACTAGTGGGAAAACATGATGGCTCCGCGTCGCGGTGACTACCAATTTCCCATTTGTCAATTTCAAGTGAGCCACCACAATAGTGGCGCGTCGCGATGGCCCATGAAATTGGGTTCCCAGTTCAATTTTTCTAGCTTCGTTCAAAGATTAAAAAGGGCACTTTGGACTTTTTCCAAGCCTCTTAAACCGTGCAAACACCAAATCAAAGTCATTTACAAGCATTCTATGAAGTTTTTCTCAAGTTTCTCTCAACAAAAACCCTAAGCATCCAAACCCTCTTCCAAGAATCTCAGGAATCCACCATTGATTTTCTAAATTGAGTCAAGATTCAAGGTTCCCAAGTCAAAGGCTTCAAGAACCCTCATTCAAGAGTACGAATAGAGTTCCAAAAGTAAGAGTTCATCCAAAGCTTCTAATTCAAGGTATGTGGGGTTTTGAACAAGGTTAATCCTTTCACCCTTGTGACCAAAGGCTTATTTAAACTACAATTCTCTGTAATTTATGAGATTTTACATGAAACTGAATCGAGGGTTTTCACTCATTGTTATTGGTTGCAAGCTTTTGATGTTTCCCATGAATTGAGAGTCTAATGGCATGATTTTTACATATTTTCTTGAGAAATTACAGTTGGGTCTATACCCCATGATTTTAATCCTTAAGAAGTTAATAGTTGAAATATTTGAGATATTGAAGTATATAAGTATGTTGAGATTTTGAGACAAATTGCAGAAATTTCCAGATTTCTATATGGGTTATGAATCTATATGCTATCTATTATGCTTTTGATGAGTTTTAACTTAAGATTGAATTATGGATTATTAAGCTCTACTTGAGACTTGCAATTTTATGAACTATTGTGCTATAAGCACCCATGATTTGAGTATTCTGAGATTGCTGAAAAATGTTTTGACCTAATGGTCATTGAGCTTTGAAATTCACTTTCCTACATGAGAGTACACATTTGATTATTAGGTTCGTGGTGAACCATGGGATTATTTCTAAAAGTGGATTTTTAGGAGATGAGCGCAGATAATCTAAAGGGAGTAGTATTTAGCACCGAGCGGGTAAGTTATTACGGTTTCTTACCCTAAAACTACGTGCCACAGTAGGTTGGGCCTGAGACCGAGTTTATGATTATCATTGGTCCTAAGGCCGAGTTGATATTGGGCCCGAGGCTGAGTTATTTTAGTGATCACTGGACCTAGGTTATACTCCCTGGCAAGAGTATGGCGCCTCTCCCTAACACGAGGTCTCTTCCTTAGGAGGTCAAAATGTTGGACTCCATGTAGCTCGCATTGTTTATGTCGGTTAACAGAATCTCCCTAAACTAAAGTATTTTCCTTTGAGATAAGATATTTTCCTTTAAAACTTAAATACTTTCCCTTGATATGAGTATTTTTCCCTAAAGCTTGAAATAATATATTTTCGTAATATAAATGAAATGCCTTCAAGTATGTTCCAAATTTAAATGATTTCGAATTCCAAGTATTTGAGTTCAAAAGAGTTATGAGTTCTTGAGCATTGAAGAAGTTTATGAGTTGAAAGTATTGCTTAAAGTTTCCTTTAACCTTGAGTAATGAGATTAATAGAAGAGTATAAATTTCAAAGATGAAAGTATAATGACTCATGAGATTGTGTTACATGTTCCATTTTACATGATTCATGAGCTTCGTATTTTATACTTATTCAAGCCATGTGAGTCATTACTTATTACATGCATGATTTGATTAAAGAGTATTGATATTATTTTATATAAATGCATGCACCCCCATATACTCAGTACATTCCCAAGTGTTGATCCACATATTCGTCTATGTGCTACACTATCTTATAATATAGGTTCAGGTGCTTAGTCCCAACCTCGTCAGTGATTTTCGAGAACCTCTATCTATATTTTTTCAGTGGTGAGTCCTCATGGTTTGAGGACCTATATTCAGACATCTCCATATTTTGAGAGACTATGTTGTTATTTCCAGTTCATTTCGAGTCAATTGGGGACCTATCCCAATGGCTCTCTAGTTCTTGGATTAGTGTAGGCTTTGTCAGACTAGTTATCAGATTGTGATTGTGGTGAGGTTTTTGGTATTTCTTGGTCTTTTGGACTGAGCATTTTCTCTGTATTTCCTTTCATATGATATGACTATGCTAGTGTTTGAATTATTTCATCTTGAAATGAATGTTATTAATAGAAATAGGCTCAAAGGGTTAGCTTGGGACTACTTGTAGCCTTAATCACCATGTGACGTCCCAAGAGGTGATTTTGGGTCATTACACAAGCATAATATTTTTAGAATTTTTGTTCATTAAATATATCTTTCCTTGTATGAACCTATAAGACTCCGTAAAATTTCAATCATTTTGTTTTTTAGCCTACCTCACTTGTAATGTAACTTTTTTACTTGAATCATTATAAAGGGTGTTAAAAAGGTGTTTTAGAAAAGTTTTGAAATTTTTGATAGGGGTTTGAGCAAAGTTTGGGACCCCGAGGCAGTAAGGGTCTCCGATAGTGATATGTCACGCCAGTTATGCTCTATAATAGGAGCGTGTCATGCTGGTTATGCCCCGCGAAAGGAGCGTTCCACACTACTATGTAAAAATTGCAATTTGTTCTTTTTAAGTTTGGAGATTGGGCCTTTTTGGTCCTTTTTACTTTAAAAATGTCTTAAACATTCCCCCAACCATAGAAAATCCCAATTCCTCAAATTACACCTTGCTCTCTCTTCTCCAACTTTCAAGCTATGAAACTCAAGAATTTTCATTCTCCAGGCTCCCAACATCACTTTCTTTTCAAATTCTTCTATATTTTAGGCATGTTACTCTTTTTTCTAACTGGAATTATATATTATTGGATACATTTATTCAATATCCACGTGTTTTAAATGATGGTTTTGAATTTTGGTTGAGGATTTTTAGTTGTTAATGATTGAATTACTTATTCCATATTTTAATGGATTTTTCATGCTTTAATTGATAGCTTTTAGGACTAAATTGGTGCATTGTTATAATGATTGAAATGGGTAACATTGATTTCTCTAAATAGATGAAATTTTGGCTTTCTAAGGGCATTAACCTCAACCCACATTGAAATCTTGTTTTTTAATATGAATTTTTACATAATTTAACTTATATTTTTAAAACATTGTATTGGATGCCCTTGGTGGCTATGGTTGGATTTTTTAAATCGATAATTGGAGTCAATTTGGTTAATTGGATTCATTTGGCATAAATGGAATAGTTTGCTAGCATATTGGTAGGATGATACAAATTGGTAAATGGCTAAATGAAAGACTCCATGGTTAATGGTTCGTTTTTGTGCAAATTATTTTAGTCTAGGCTTAAAAGAAATTATGTAGCTCACCAAGAAGGTGTAATCCCGGAGGTATCAACACTGGTAACCACATTGGCCGATGATGGGGGTCTATATGACTAATGTGTACATATTATATTTTGGAAGGCTATTGCCTTGGTGTCTTTAGCCATTCCTCGATATATTTGGCTTACATAGATTGGGCCCTTCCAGTAGGGGAGTCGAAATCGTATAGCCCATGGGTTTCTGGAATGTTGATAAGAGCTACATAGTTGAGGCTAATGTTTTAAACTATCATATTTCATGACCTTTGTCCATATCCCAACATCCTATATATATGTATAAATGTAGTGTATGTGGTTTATTACTGGAATTTGGCAAATACATTATTTATCCCTTTTTCTTAGGTTACATGCCAGTGCTGGCTCCACTGACTGTCCTCGAATACTACATCATTTCATGATGTAGGTTTCGAGGATTTTTCCATTGCTCTTGTGTAGCGTTAGGCGATTTGGTACTCATGTTGATTAGCCGTGAAGTGATGATCCTCTATCCTTCGAAAGGTCTTGTCATTTCATTAGGTTTTCTTTTTTATCCTAGTATTTATGGATTTCGTTGTCATAGTCGAGGACATGTCTCAGCTTAGTGTATATTTCTGGTTTAGGGGCTCTTATAGACAGTATTGGGATGAAATGGTAAATTGTTTTGACTCTTAGCTTCTTGTTGGACATCTATCTTTCTTATCACTTTGGTTAGTTTCCGCTATTTACTTTTATTGTGCTCTTTGGGTAAGGCTAAGGGGGTTATCTTCGGCTCTCGATGTGTTTGAGATGTCTGTCATGGCCAAGCTCGGGTTCAAATCACGAAAAGCTTGGTATCAGAGCACGATTCAGGATTGCTAGGTGTCCACAAATCTGTATCCAGTAGAGTCCTTTTTATATGTGTGTAGCGCACCACACTTATAAAGGAGAGGCTACAAGGAATAGAGGAATATTTCCCTTCTTTGAGTTCAATTTTGTGCTAGAGGGTTTAGTTGCCTTGAGTTTTATCCAACTCTTGATTTGCCAACATTTTAGATCATGCCTTTCTGAAGATCTGATGGTTGTAGGGACTTAGCTAGAATCTCTATCCCATTTGGGAAAAATACAAAGAAAGTTTGACCTACTCATAGAATACAGACTCGGTCCAGGGCCCCTACTCCTATATACACCACTCTATCAAGGGTTCCACCGATCTCTACTAGTCCTTCTTAAACCTTTCAGGCTGGTTCTACCTCTACTCAGTCCTTACAAGAATATATATCAAATGTTGAGTTCAGTCAGTCCATCCATATTCTTGCTCATCTTATGGTATCCTAGTTTTTTCAGACTGATCATGTGGGTCTCATTGCTAGTTTATCTAAGGTCACCCAGGTTAGACAATTTATGAGGTTGTATCCCCCAATCTTTATAGGGTCTAAGTTTGAGAAGGATCCTCGGGGGTTTATTGATGAGATGGATAGGATCTTTAGGGTGATGCATGCTACTAATTCAGAAGGTGTGGAGTTTGTTGTTTATTAGTTAAAGGATGTGGATTACTGATGAGTGGTGATTTTAAGACTCATTTGCACTAAACATTTGTGCACACTACCATGTTTTGTATAAGTAAATGAGACATAATCGTGATTTGATGCACTAATGTCTACATTTTGCAGGCATAGAGTTGGTGAGATGGAAAGATGTGGATTAGAGCTAAAAAGGGATAAAATGGAAGCAAAGAAGTGCAGCTGAAGACCTGGAGCAGTCATCAGCCTCAATTATCGCAATCACAGGCCATAGTCCGCGGTCACGGTCAATCAAGATGGTTAGGAGAACACGATCATAGAGTACAACCGCGATCGCATTGTCCACAATCGCATTGGCCGTGATCACGAACAACCTCACGCGATCGTGGCTAAGTAGGATTGCTACCCAGGGTAGTCTTGTAAATTCACCTGGACGAATCCCAAACCTTATATAGGCAAAACCCTTTCTTCTTTAGGTATTGCTTACCCCATAGACATTTTTCAATTTGAAACAAGAACCTTAATTGGGAAAGTTTGTAACTAATTTTGGAGGCTTGAATTCTTGGTGTTTTGTGAAGAATGGATGCCTTAGATAATCCGTATGGTATATCTTTCTCTACTTTTTTCATGAGTAGCCAAGTAATTTAGTTTTGGGATTATGTTGAACTAAAGTGTAATTGTGTGTTGGTATTGGTGTGTTTGCATGATTTTTAGTTGTTGAGTATGGATTCCATCATTGCTTGAGTTTATTTGTTGGAATTTGTGTGTGAAAGCTCCAAATCTTCAATGGATTTGATGGGTGAAAATTCCAAACTCTAGAAAACCTTCATCATCCTTGAAAGATGGATGAAGGTGAAGTTATGGGACCCATAGTAACCTTGAAAGAGCGTTGTAGGGGGACAAGGCAATGGTGGAAAATTAAGCATATGGTTTACTACCTTTTACAATCTTAGAATTAAGTATGATTGGAGTGTAATCCATGTGAAGGGCATCTTCCTAGAAATAGGGATGCCCGATTGAGTTTTTGGAAGACTATGAATAGCACACTCGTTAGGTGCTTAAAAAAGTCAATGGGTAAAATCTTTGTTGTTTTGTTGAAAGATAACAACCAATATCTTCAACATAGCCTATCGCTTACTAAACAACTAAGTTTCATGTTAAACCATCATTAACCTACATATTCGTTACATTTAGGTAGGTATAATCCTAAGATTATTCTCCAAACTTGTTTTTCAATCAAAAGTGCTATAACTAGTGTGTTGTTGGACTAAAATTGTTACAATAAAATTCCAAACCAAACCCTCCACTTTACTTTAAATATTGTTTTTCTTTGCATTTTGGGTACCCTTTTAGTAATTAGAGCACTCATAGGACTTGAAATTTGCATTTTGATCCTTGTGGATTCGACCCCAATGCTAGTTGGGTTATTGACAATGACCGCCTCACCCCTAAAACATGAGAGTGAGTTGAGCGTTATCAAAATGGCGCCATTGTTGGGGATTGGAATATAGATTTCACTTGTGTGGTATGGTTCTTACTTGGGTTACCCGGGGCGGTGTAATTTACTTTATTTGTTGTTTTTAGATTTTTGTAGGTGATCAAAGTGTTAACGGAACAATGAGTAACAACTCTAGTAACATGGGCCTCCTTGATAGTCCTCTTAATGATGAGGGACAACAGAATGAGTGGGCTAAACGAGTGCAATCTGTATCCCACCAACCCATGGGAACGTAGTCTTTCGTGTGACTAGCATCATGGTACACATGTTGCAAATGAAAGGGTTGTATGGGGTCAAGTTTATGAGGACCCAAATGTCCACTTGAATAATTTCATAGAAGTGTTTGCGCCATCCAACATAGCACACATTACTCAAGAATCCATCCATCTTTGCGTCTTCCCGTTCTCACTAATGGGCAAGGTAGTGTTATGGCTCCTCTCACTTCCACCCGGCTTAATCACTTCTTGGGAAGAGCTTACTACAGTGTTTCTTTATTGATACTTCAAAACTTAAAATGATCTCTTAATAGACCAGTCCATCATCAAAAGCCTTATTATTGTTGGTGTAGGAGTGCCCAAACTAAGTTTTTGATAAATTGCATAGGGCATGAAGTTGATGCTTCTACCAAGGTCACACAAAGTGTTTTCAAACTTATGTGTCCCTATGGTTCATAGAATTGTAAAGATACCTGAATCCTCTTTCTTCTCCGCTATCGCACTAGTCATGATAGCGCTACAGCCCTGAGTCACTTCAATAGTGTTACCCTCAACAAACCTCTTTTTTTACATCAACTTTTTCATAAGCTTAGCGTACCCCGGGATCTCTTAATTGCCTCTAGCAATGGGATATTAATTGATAAATTTCTAATCTTAGCAATGAACATTTTGAGTTTAGTATTGTCTTTCTTCTTTTTTATCCTTCTAGGGAGTGGACGGGGAACCTTCACAGTGGGCAATGGATCACTTTGAACTTCATCATTCTCAAGTACCTTTGGTTCTCCCACTTCAGCATCCTCTTTCTCACTTGGCATTGGTTCTTTTTCATTCCCTTCTTAAGGCTTCCAAGCCTCCTCATTCGAATCAACCATATGCTTCTTCTTCATATTGGTTTGTTCAACATTTGGATCTTTTTCAACATCCACCACAAGATCACCAAGGGTTTTGCCACTCCTATTGACAATATCCAACACTTGAGCATCATTTTTCTGATTCACACGGTATCACTAGGAAGGCCTCCCTTTTGTCTAGTATTAAGTTGAGTGGATATTTGTCCGATTTGGGTCTCCAATTGCTTGATTGAGGTGGAATATGATACAAACATTTGGTTGACTTGAAAAAAATAGTCTTTCAATTCTTGTACCATCTTGTCTTTGCCTCTACTTTCATCAAGATCCTTGCCAACACATCCTCGGTCTTGAATTTATCGGGATCAACGGAATTGGACTCTTTGCATTTTGCTCGGTCATGAGGAGGCACATATCAATCATAGTCCCTTTCCTTGTCTCTCTAATCATGATTTCTTTCCCTATCATGCCAATCCCGCTCTTTTCTTGATCCATCACACCTTGGTTCCCACCTTGCCTTTGATAGGTCGGGTGGGAACCCACCGGATAGTTAATTAAATACCGAATTTCATCATCAAACTTTTTGGTTTCTTCTTCATCTTAGCCCTTGGATTCTATGTCATTCACTATTTTTGTGGGTGCACCCATCACATGTTTTGTTAGCAACTCCAATTATGTCTTCATTTTTCCATGTTCTCCTCCCTATCTTCATCTATTTTCCTTTGCTCTTCATCAACATAGGAGGTGGTAGGAGATCCTTTAGCTACCTCGGTGTATCGGGTAAGCCATCCCTAATTTTGCTTGGTGACTTTTTCAAGCAAGTTTGTAGCCACATTATAAGACAACTTACTAGTGAACCTCTGGCCACAATATCCACCATGATTTTACTTAGTTGATCCAAAGCACAGTAGAAGATTTAGAAAAGCATCTTCTCTGGGACCTTGTGTTGGAACATTCCATAAGCTTCCCATTAAATCTATCCCACAGATGGAATAGAGGTTCTCTATTCAATTGACGAAATTTCATAATTTCATCACGCAATTGCAACTCCTGGATGGGGGAAAGTACAGGTCTAAGAATACAATGGTAAGTTCATCACATGATGTGACTAACCCGATCGGAAGAGATTAAAGCCATAATACCACCTCACCCGCTAGAGAAAATGGAAAGAGGCATAACTGGATGGACTCTTGTGATATGTGAGAGATATTAATGGGGCATAAACTTCCGCAAAATTCTTCAAAAACAAGTTCGGGTCCTCATGATCTAGACCCCTGAAAAGCCCCTTCATTTGAAGCATATACAACATAACACTCTTTACGTGGAATACCCCATTCCCTTGATTAGGTGGAATATGGATAACACTCACACATCCAAAATCACAGAGTTGCTTATAATCATCAAGGGGACCATCAAAGGTCCCAACATTACTTGTATGGTCACTCATAGTGTCAAGGACACTATTGAAATCACCTACAAAGAAACAAAAACAAAAAAGTAAATCAAAACTACCACGGGTATACCCAAAGCAACAATCAACACTGTACAAGTGAAAATCAAGTCTCCCTCTCCGGCAACAGCTCAATTTTGATCATACTCACCTATACCATAGTATTGATATAGGACGATTATTGTCAATAAAGTTCAACCCATATTGAGGTCGAATCCTCGAGGAGTAAGTCTAGTCTTCAAACCCTATAGGTATCGATAGCTTCTAAGTGTATGACCATAGTGCAAACAAGGTAAAATACTTGAATTAAAATAGGGGGATTGGTTTGGAAATTTCTTTTATCAAAATCAAATCAAACTACCAACTTAGAGCAGTGATTGTGATTAAAATTTAATAGAGGACAAGTCTTGGGATTATGTCTTCCTAGGGGCAATAATGCATGGGTACATGATAATTGAGTGCAAATTATAGTCATCAACTATGTGGGTAGTCTAGGTTTGGAGTTATTGAGGTTAATCTTTCAGTCAAACCTCAAGATTATCACCCATGGATCCTTTCGAATACCTCACGAGTGTAGAAAGCAAAATCACCTAATACCTCAATTGGGCATCCCTATTTCTAGGAAGATGCCCAAGATCTAGATAATTCTCAACTAACCCTTATTTTTAAGATGATTAAAAGAGATTAAGGGATTAATTTATTTTTTACCTCTTAATATCTCATAAAATAACATTAACAACGTATTACTAGTCTTAAATGTGGCAAAAGACTCGACTGGCCTAAACTTGATTTTGGTGGTAGTTGGATTGATCATTTGCCTCTCATAGACTTTGAGTACAATAATAGTTGAGCATAAACTAAATCGAACTTTTTTCACTACTGCTTTGTCTCCCATATCCCTCTTTCAAGGAAGATAGAGGAACCAAAAGTTCACTCACATCCCTCTTTCAATGATGATGTGAGCTTTTGAGAATTTAGGGTTTTCACCCACAAATCCATTTTGAAAATTTGAAGTTTTCACCCACAAACCCTAACTAAATCAAGTAAGCATTAGTGAAACCCACAAGTATTAACCAAGAATCTTTACCAAAAAAATCATAACCCACACGTATTTGCATAATAATTCAACATAATCCCAAGATAAAGTGTTTAGCTACTCATGAAGTTAGGAAGAAGAAATATACCAAAATGATTGTTTAATGCTTCCATTGAAATTACAATTAAGAGTTATCCAAAATCCAACTTCAATTACAACCAAAACTAATTAAGAAATTAACCACACTAAGTTTCCCCAATTTGGTAGGGTTTAGAAAATCTCCAAAATTCATTTTCAAAGATTACGAAGGCCAAATGGGAAAGGGTTTTAGCCCTTTAAGGGATTAGGGGTCGGTTCGATAAATTTATAGAATTGCCCCAGGGCATAAACCCATGTTGTAGCGATTGAAGGCATCACGATCTCCTTCATATCATCGTGATCGCTGGCTTTGACCTAGCTTAACTGGACATGATCGCGGCCCTTAGACCACGATCACAGTAACTGAGACTATTACCTTCTTATGGTCTTCCATATCTTGAACTTTTCTTCTCTTTTTGATCCTTTTTAACCTCAATTCCACTTCTTTCCTTCTCAGCACCTATACACCTATGAAATATGGAAATTAGTGCATTTAACAAACAAATTTGTCTCAATTACACCTTTAAATCATAGTAGTGTGTACGAATTTGGATGTAAATGAGTGGTGAACTTACCACACATCAGTAGAAAGAGCATACAAATGATTTCAGCCAAAGCTGGTACTAAAACCACCACCCATTGGTGCAGGATTTGAAGAAGAAGCAACGGGGACCTTATTAGCTCCAGAAAAGACCCTTGAAGGACAATCCCACTACATGTGACCAACATAACCCCACTTAAAGCACTTATTCCTTCCCTCATCATATACTCTACAGTGGTTCTGCCCATAATAATGACAAAGGGGATAAGATGGGGTCGACTGAGCTCCGCTAGCCTGAGACTGGCACTTTATGCCCAAAATACACTTTCATCCTAGAAATGATGATCACCATATGGCTTAGTATATAGAATACTATCCGTATAATAAAAACTAGAATTTCCTAACTTCTTCTTAGACCACTACCTGCCATCACTACCACTATTTTAATGACCTCTTTCCTGTTCAGAATACCTAAATTTCTTACTTTGCCTTTCTCATATCTCTGCTTGCTTCTTCTTCTCCTCCTAAACTTGTTGCATGTATACTATAGGCCTAGATATATCCATATCCTCATTCAACAAGGTGGCCTTACACTCCAAAACCAAATCACGCGACAAGCCCGAAGTAAACTTTCTCATCCTTGCCCACATAGATGACACCAAATCCAGAGAAAAATGAGATAACTAATGAAATTTCAAGGCATAATCCTTCAAAGTCATTCTACTTTGTTTCAGATTCACAAACTCTTCAGCCTTTACCCCTCGCAACTCCTAAGAAAAGAAGCGAAATGGAAAATCTCTAGAAAAGTCATCCCACATAGCTGGCGTAGCATTATCTTCCCTCATCTGCTCCTACTCCTCATACAAATGATATACCAAATCCTTCAGCTGGTATGCGGTAAACTCAATATCCTCAGAGTTAGAAGCATGCATAGCACTAAAGATCTTTTCTATCTTATCAATAAAATTTTGAGGAACCTCCTCAATCTCATAAATTGGCCAACTCTAGTGATCTCTGAAAATGGAGCAACTGAAGTAACATGCTTAGTCTGAGAGCCCACCAACTGGTAAGCACATGGATGCACTGGTGAAACTCAGCATTAGACATATCTGCCTGAGGTGTTCGGGGATGGTATAATATCCCGAAAAATCCAAACCAATATTAGAGCCATGTACCAAGCTCATGCATAGTACATCATGGTTCTTTTATAGTTTTATGAGTAATTTAGATGTATATTAAGGCTTCAAATAACTCCCATCTATCAGACGAATCAAAATATTCCTTACCGATTGAATTCTTGAGAAGGATATTGGTATAGTCAACTTCAAATGAGCATATATATCATTATACTTGGAATTTTTAAGTTTATGACCTATCAACAGATAGATAATTGAATTGTCTTTTGAAAAATACAAATTTTTCCTAAATCTGATATTGGAGCAAAGAGTTATTCCAATTTTATTCCAGCACGTCAGGCTGGAAACCAGCTCCTAAGTGACGACATTCGTGGTAGGTTACCACATTTGTGACTCCCAGTCACAAATGTCGTTAGCCTTAGGCAGGAACCAGCTCCTAAGTGATGACATTCGTGGTAGCTTACCACATTTGTCATGCCCTATCACGAAGGTCGTCAGCCTTAGGCAGAATTTAGCTCCTATGTGACGATGTTTGTGGTAGCTTACCACATTTGGGATACCCCACCACGAAGGTCATCAGCCTTACGAAGAAACCAGCTCCTAAGTGATGACATTTGTGGTAGCTTACCATATTTGTGACACCCTACCATGAAGGTCATCAGACTTAAGCAGAAACCATCAATTCCAGCTCCTGTGTGACGATATTTTTGATGGCTTACCACATTTTTGATGCCTTGTCACAAATGTCGTTAGCTATGATTTTCAGAAACTGGGAATTTATTTCATAAAGATATTTTGGTCATTTTATTCACCTTCCACGACTTATAACCCTAAAGAGGCATAATTTTTCCTATTTTTCTTCAGTTAAGCATCTTAAAAACCCTCTCTTACACTCTGAACCACAAGATTAGGGTTTTCTGTCAAGATCATTTCCTCAAGAGCAAGCCTGAGAAATTCTTCAAGAACCTTCAGAAAAATTAGATCTGTTTCAAGATTCAATCACTAAGGAATGCGTAGTGTTCATCTATGGATCCAATCCATTCATAGAGCTCAAGAACTATGTTTTAAATATTATTTTGTAAACTTTTTGTGGTGATATAAGTATGTACATGTTGATAATTGTTGTTTAAGTTTCAATGTGATGTATAAATGTGTTCTCATGGAATATATATGTTTGTTAATTGAAAACCATGAACTTTAGGTGGTTTAATATGGTGCAAGTATGAAACCCACCTATGCCTTAAAGAATGCATACAAGGTATTTGATAAAATGCTTAGGATGCTAGAAATTCCTGTTTGTATGGCTCTATGATGTCTAAATGACAAGTTCATGTTAGCTATATACTTCAATATGAATTTTGTGCCTTTCATGTGTTGTTATTGTGGTGGTATGAAACATACAAGATAATGGAGATACACAATATATACACAAAATATATCCATCCATTCCCTACAATGTTTAAGATGTTGAATAACTATATGAAATATGATATCCTCTACTTATGATATTATGAATTATGGACTCAAATCTTGTGATCAAGTCATGTCATGTGTGTCAGTTTCCTTCTATAGAGTCCTGGGGGTATTCGTACCCAAAAAAAACATAGTTGTGTGCCTAGAGCTATGTCATGTTGTCACGATAATCTCAGTCAAGCTATAATCTATAGAACTCACTCAGTCATGTGACTCAGGAAACCTCAAAAATCTCATGATCTCAGTTAACTCTCAGATAATAGTACTACTCTGTCAGTCAAAGGAATTCAGTAAGTTCCACTTACGTATAGTCAGTTAAATCATGTTCAGTCTCTTCAGATGGGAGTAGGAGTTAGCACCGAGTAAACTCAAGGATAGAAACTCACCTGTATATGAGGGTGTGATTCTTAGAAGTCATCCTTGAGTTCTAGAACTATGTAGCTAGCATAGGTTGAGACATCGCAGCCTGTTATATAAGGGTAGATGAGTTGACTTAACTTGTTATATAAGGTTTCCCACTGTTCTCACTAGAGTTACCTATTATATAAGGGTTGCTCACATGTTGTCCTTACCAGTGGCGCAGAATTGACACCCTTCCAGTCAGGGCAGAGATTGGACGCCATCTTAGCCATAATGGCACATATGGGGCATGTCGGTTAAACAACTACCTCCCACAATTTCAGACTCAGTCTCAGTAAAAGAACTCAGATAGTTCTTTAGATATCAGTATACCAAGACTGTCAAATACAGTCAAATTCAATTATAGTGCAAAACTCAGATAGTTTCATCAGATTTAAGACTGTCAGATACAGTCGCTCATGTTATCAAAACTACAGTTTTAGCCATGTCTGCTATCAGTAAACCATGTATTAGCGTACAGATCTATCTATTACGTACTCACGATCTCAGTTACTATGTATGTATATTTACACTCTCACGTTTATATTAGTCAGTCAGTTAGCATTATTCATGCATGTAAACCTTTTTGCATTAGCCTGCCTCACTCGTATACTCAGTACTCTAGTTGTACTGACGCATTTGCACTATGGTGCTTTCTTTCATGTTACACCATAGGTTCGGAGACACGAGCTCCAGATCAGCAGAATCATCCAGCCGCAGAGTTACAATGAGTCCTCATCCATTCGAGGGCGATATTATTTTATTTCACTTATTATTTTAGCTCAGTCCTCATCTAAATGAACCCTCCGTCCGTCTTTGGGTCTAAGCTAGACGAGGATCTTTAGGAATTCATTGACCAAGTCCAGAAGGTCATTGATATCATACGAGTCACTTCTTCTCAGAGTGCCGAGTTAGCCGCATACCAATTGCAGGATGTCGCTTACACTTGGTACAAGCAGTGGTTAGCAGAAAGGTTAGAGAATGTAGGTTCTGTTGAGTGGGAATAATTCATCACGACTTTCTTAGCAGATTCTTTGCCTAAGAGATGAGAGAGGCCAAAGTTCTTGAGTTCATCAATCTCAGGTAGGGAAATATGACAGTTAGAGAGTATTCTCTTAGAATTACTCAGCTAGCCAAATATGTCCCTCATGTGGTTGCAGACAATAGGGCTAAGATGAGCAAGTTCTTGTCAGGGGTGAATGATAGCGTGGTAAATGAGTGTAGGTTTGCGATACTGAACAGTGATATAACTTTAGCCAGGCTCATGACCCATGCTCAACAGATAGAGGAGCAGAAGGTTAAGACTAGGGAAAGGCAGAACAAGAGAGCAAAAGCAAGTAATTTCAATTTTGCTCAGCTCAAATCAGAGGGAGGAAATCATTCGTAGTTTCATCCTAAGTCAGTAGTTCACGCCTCTTCCTCCGCTAGGGCCCCATTGCCAAAGTTCAGAGATAGAAACAGAGATAGAGCACCAGGCTCTAAATCTCAGAGTAGTGTTAGCAGTGCCCACAGTTATCCTCAGTGTCAGACCTGTGGTAAGCACCATCAGGGTGTGTGTAGAGCGGGTCAAGGCATTTGTTTTGGTTTTGGAAATCCAGGCCACAAAGTTAGGGACTATCCTAAGCCTAGTCCTCAGGGTCAGCAGAATCGTTCCACAGCTCAGTCCGATCGCCCGAACCAGTAGGGTGCCACTTCTAATGCTACTAGTGGGTAACGCCCAAATAGACTCTATGATCTTCAGACCCAAAAGGATCAGGAAAATTCTCCTGATGTCGTTACTGGTACGTTACAGATTTTCCATGTTCATGTTTATGCTTTGATATACCCAAGTGCATCCTTGTCTTTTATCACTCCATACATAGCAAGCAATTTCAGAATTAGTCCCAAAATTTTAACAGAGCCCTTTTCAGCCTCTACCCCAGTGGGTAAAACCATCATAGCTCAGCGGGCATACAGGAACTTCTCGGTTATGATATTTTCAAAATCCACGTCAGTAGATTTAGTCAAGTTAGAGATGACTAATTTTGATATCATTTTCGGCATGAATTGGCTTCATTCTTGCTATTTCATAGTCGACTGTAGAAATAGGATAGTTCAGTTTTAGTTCCCAAATGAGCCCATCCTAGAGTGGAAGGGTAGCACTTCGTCTTTCAGGGGTAATCTTGTTTCCTACCTTCGGTCAAGGAAAATAATTTCTAAGGGGTATGTATATCATCTCATGTATGTTAAGGATTCCAGTTTTGAATCTCCTAGTCTCAAATTAGTCCCACTGGTTAATGAATATTCAGACGTCTTTCCCGAAGATCTTCTAGGCATTCCTCTCGAAAGGGAAATAGACTTCGGCATAGACCTTCTCCTAGATACTCAGCTTATTTCTATTCCGCCATACAGAATGGCACCAGCAGAACTCAAGGAATTAAAAGATCAGCTATAGGATCTCTTAGATAAGGGATTCATCAGGCCCAGTGTATCCCTATGTGATGAGCCAGTCTTATTCGTGCGCAAGAAAAATGGTCTCTCAGAATATGTATTGATTATCGTCAACTCAACAAAGTCACGGTCAAGAATAGGTATCTGCTTCCTAGGATAGACAACTTATTTGACCAACTTCAGGGTGCCAGTTATTTCTCAAAGATAGACCTTAGATCAGGCTATCATCAGCTCAGAGTTAGAGAATGTGACATTCCGAAGATAGCTTTTTATACTCGGTATGGTCACTTTGAGTTTCTAGTCATGTCCTTTGGTCTTACCAATGGCCCTGCAGCTTTCATGGACTTGATGACCGGGTGTTCAAGCAGTACTTGGACATATTCGTCATAGTCTTCATAGATGATATTCTGGTCTATTCTCGCACAGAGTGTGATCATTCATGCCATCTCATAATTGTTCTTTAGACTCTCCGGGATCACCATTATTTCGCCAAGTTCAGTAAGTGAGAATTTTGGCTAAGATCAGTAGCATTCCTTGGCCACATTATTTTCGGTGATGGCATTAGAGTAGATCCTCAGAAAATCAAAGTGGTAAGAAACTGGCCTCGCCCTATCTATCCATCAGATATCAGGAGTTTCTTAGGTTTGGTTGGCTATTACTGATGGTTTGTTGAGGGATTTTCTTCTATTGCATATCCTATGTATAGATTGACTCAGAAGAAAGTCAAATTTCAGTGGTCAGAACTTTTTAAGAAGAGTTTTTAGGAGTTGAAGACTCAACTCACCTCAGCTCCAGTTTTAGCACTTCCCGACGGTACCGATGGGTTCGTAGTATATTGTGATGCATCCAGAGTAGGTTTAGGTTGTGTCCTCATGCATCATGGTAGAGTCATAGCCTACGCCTCCATACAGTTAAAGACCCATGAGAAAAATTATCCTACTCATGACCTTGAGTTAGCAGCAGTTGTCTTTACCTTAAAGATTTGGAGGCATTATCTATACGGTGTTCATGTAGACGTCTTCACAGATCATAAGAGCCTTCAGTATGTCTTTTTCTAGAAAGATCTCAATCTTCGTCAGAGAAAGTGGTTAGAGCTCTTGAAGGATTATGACATGAGTGTTCTTTATCATCCTGGAAAGGCCAATGTAATGGCCGACGTACTCAGTACACTGTCCATGGGTAGTGTTTCCCATGTTAAGGATAGTAAGAAAAAATTAGTTCAGGAGATTCATCAGCTTTCCAGAGTAGGCATTCGCTTAGTCAACTCTTCAGAGGGTGGTGCATGTGTTCAGAGTAGTTCAGAGTCATCTCTAGTTTCCGAGGTAAGAGAGAAGCAAGACAGGGATCCTAGCCTTGTCAACCTAAAAGAGTCAGTTCAGAGTCAAGAAGTAGAGGTTTTCTCCCAAGGGGGAGATGGTGTTCTTCGTTTTCAGGTTCATCTGTGTGTTGCCAGTATAGATGACTTGAGGTAGTGAATTCTTGCAGAAGCGCATGGTGTGCGATACTCTATTCATCCAGGGGCCACTAAGATGTACCACGACTTGCGGGAGATCTATTGGCTAAGTGGGATGAAGAGGGACGTTGCAGATTTTGTGGCTAAGTGCTCTACATGTCAGCAGGTTAAGATAGAGCATTAGAAGCCTAGTGGTTCCATGCAAGAGTTTACCATTTCTACTTAGAAGTGGGAAGAATTGAACTTGGACTTTGTGATGGGTTTGCCTAGAACATGTCATCAGCATGATTCAGTTTGGGTCATTGTAGACAGAATGACCAAGTCAGCTCATTTTCTTCCAGTTCATACCTCTTATTCAGTCGAGGATTATGCCAAACTCTATATCAGGGATTTGGTCAGATTACACGGTGTTCCACTATCTATCATCTCAGACAGAGGTACCCAGTTCACCTCTCACTTCTGGAAAGCATTCCAAAAGGGTCTTGGTACTAAATTTCATCTCAGTACAACATTTTATCCTCAGAAAGATGGTCAAGCAGAAAGGACCATTCAGACTTTAGAAGATATGCTAAGTGCTTGTGCAATTGAATTCAAGGGAAGCTGGGATGACCACTTGCCTTTGATTGAGTTTGCATACAACAACAGCTATCACTCCACTATTTAGATGGCTCTATTCGAAGCTCTCTATGGTATGAGATGTAGGTCTCCGATCGATTGGTTCAAAGTTAGTCAGACCGCAGTCATAAGGCCTGACTTAGTATTCGATGCCTTAGAGAAAGTTCAGTTGATCAGAGAAAGACTCCGGGCTGCTCAGAGCCGACAGAAGTCTTATACGAATGTTCGTAGAAAGGATCTCGAATTCGAGGTCGATGACTATGTCTATCTCAAGATCTCTCCCATGAAGGGAGTAAAGAGATTCGACAAGAAAGAAAAGCTTAGTCCCTGATATGTCGGTCCCTTCAGGATTCTCAGTCGCTTCGACAAGGTAGCCTATGAGCTTGAATTGCCTTCAGATCTAGCCTCAGCCCATCCAGTCTTTCATGTCTCTTTGCTCAAGAAGTGCATAGGTGACCCAGTAGTTGTAGTCCCTATTCAGAGCATTGACATTCAGAATAGCCTCTCTTATGAAGAGATTCCAGTCGAAATCCTCGACCATCATATTCGTAGGCTGAGGAACAAAGAAGTCCTTCTAGTCAAGGTTCTTTGGTGGAATCAGTCCATGGAGGGAGCTACTT